>NC_092759.1:5478763-5696263 GCF_047496795.1 Chiloscyllium punctatum
AATACAGAAGGGGGGAGGGGGGAAATACACCCGAGATAAATACAGGGGGGGAGGGGGGAAATACACCCGGGATAAATACAGGGGGGGGAGGGGGGAAATACACCCGGGATAAATACGAGAGGGGGGGAGGGGGGGAAATACACCCGAGGATAAATACAGGGGGGGAGGGGGAAATACACCCGGGATAAATACAGGGAGGGGGAGGGGGGAATACACCCGGGATAAATACAGGGGGGGAGGGGGAATACACCCGGGATAAATACAGGGGGGGAGGGGGGAAATACACCCGGGATAAATACAGGGGGGGGAGGGGGGAAATACACCCGGGATAAATACAGGGAGGGGGGAGGGGGAAATACACCCGGGATAAATACAGGGGGGGAGGGGGGAAATACACCCGGGATAAATACAGGGGGGGAGGGGGGAAATACACCCGGGATAAATACAGGGGGGGAGGGGGGAAATACACCCGGGATAAATACAGAGGGGGGAGGGGGAAATACACCCGGGATAAATACAGAGGGGGGAGGGGGGAAATACACCCGGGATAAATACAGGGGGGGAGGGGGGAATACACCCGGGATAAATACAGGGGGGGAGGGGGGAAATACACCCGGGATAAATACAGGGGGGGGAGGGGGAAATACACCCGGGATAAATACAGGGGGGGGAGGGGGGAATACACCCGGGATAAATACAGGGGGGGGAGGGGGGAAATACACCCGGGATAAATACAGGGAGGGGGAGGGGGGAAATACACCCGGGATAAATACAGGGGGGGGAGGGGGAATACACCCGGGATAAATACAGGGGGGGAGGGGGGAAATACACCCGGGATAAATACAGGGGGGGAGGGGGGAAATACACCCGGGATAAATACAGGGGGGGGAGGGGGGAAATACACCCGGGATAAATACAGGGGGGGAGGGGGAATACACCCGGGATAAATACAGAGGGGGGGAGGGGGGAATACACCCGGGATAAATACAGGGGAGGGAGGGGGAAATACACCCGGGATAAATACAGGAGGGGGGAGGGGGAATACACCCGGGATAAATACAGAGGGGGGGAGGGGGGAATACACCCGGGATAAATACAGAGGGGGGAGGGGGAATACACCCGGGATAAATACAGAGGGGGGAGGGGGAAATACACCCGGGATAAATACAGAGGGGGGAGGGGGAAATACACCCGGGATAAATACAGAGGGGGGGAGGGGGAAATACACCCGGGATAAATACAGAGGGGGGGAGGGGGAAATACACCCGAGATAAATACAGAGGGGGGGGGAGGGGGGAATACACCCGGGATAAATACAGAGGGGGGGAGGGGGGAAATACACCCGGGAGAGAGGGACGAGGGGGGGGGGGAGGGGGGGGGATACACCCGGGGGGGAGGGAAGAGCAGGGGGGGGGGGGGGGGGGGAGGGGGGGGGGGGAGACACCCGGGAGAGACAGGGGGGGGGGGGGGGGATCCGGGGGGGGGGAGGAGGGGGGGGGGGGGGGAGGGGGGGGGAGAGACCGGGGAGAGGATAGGGGAGGGGGGGGAGGGGGGGGATCGGGGGGAGAGGGGGGGGGAGGGGGGGGGAGGCGGGGAGGGGGGGGGGGGGGGGGGAAATACGCACGGGATAAATACAGGGAGGGAGGGGGAAATACGCCTGGGATAAATACAGGGGGGGGGAGGGGGGAATACACCCGGGATAAATACAGGGGGGGGGGGGGAATACACCCGGGATAAATACAGGGGGGGGGGAAATACACCCGGGATAAATACAGGGGGGGGGGGAAATACACCCGGGATAAATACAGGGAGGGAGGGGGAATACACCCGGGATAAATACAGGGAGGGAGGGGGAATACACCCGGGATAAATACAGGGGGAGGGGAATACACCCGGGATAAATACAGGGAGGGAGGGGGGAATACACCCGGGATAAATACAGGGGGAGGGGAATACACCCGGGATAAATACAGGGGGGGGAGGGGGGAATACACCCGGGATAAATACAGGAGGGGGGAATACACCCGGGATAAATACAGGGAGGGAGGGAGGGAGGGGAATACACCCGGGATAAATACAGGGAGGGAGGGGGGGGAATACACCCGGGATTAATACAGGGGGGAGGGGGGGAATACACCCGGGATAAATACAGGGAGGGAGGGGGGAAATACACCCGGGATAAATACAGGGAGGGAGGGGGAAATACACCCGGGATAAATACAGGGAGGAGGGGGGAATACACCCGGGATAAATACAGGGAGGAGGGAGGGGGGAATACACCCGGGATAAATACAGGGGGGGAGGGGGGGGGAATACACCCGGGATAAATACAGGGAGGGAGGGGGGAATACACCCGGGTTAAATACAGGGGGGGAGGGAGGGAGGGGGAAATACACCCGGGATAAATACAGGGGGGAGAGGGGGGAATACACCCGGGATAAATACAGGGGGAGGGGAATACACCCGGGATAAATACAGGGAGGGAGGGGGGAATACACCCGGGATAAATACAGGGGGGGAGGGAGGGGGGAATACACCCGGGATAAATACAGGGGGGGAGGGAGGGGGGAATACACCCGGGGGAAATACAGGGGGGGAGGGGGAAATACACCCGGGATAAATACAGGGGGGGGAGGGGGAAATACACCCGGGATAAATACAGGGAGGGAGGGAGGGGGAAATACACCCGGGATAAATACAGGGGGGGAGGGGGAAATACACCCGGGATAAATACAGGGGGGGAGGGGGAAATACACCCGGGATAAATACAGGGGGGAGGGAGGGGGGAATACACCCGGGATAAATACAGGGGGGGAGGGGGAATACACCCGGGATAAATACAGGGGGGGAGGGGGAATACACCCGGGATAAATACAGGGGGGGAGGGAGGGAGGGGGAAATACACCCGGGATAAATACAGGGGGAGGAGGGGGAATACACCGGGATAAATACAGGGGGAGGAGGGGGGAATACACCCGGGATAAATACAGGGGGGGAGGGGGAAATACACCCGGGATAAATCCAGGGGGGGAGGGGGGAATACACCCGGGATAAATACAGGGGGCGAGGGAGGGAGGGGGAAATACACCCGGGATAAATACAGGGGGGGAGGGGGGAATACACCCGGGATAAATACAGGGGGGGAGGGAGGGAGGGGGAAATACACCCGGGATAAATACAGGGGGGGAGGGGGGGAATACACCCGGGATAAATACAGGGGGGGAGGGAGGAATACACCCGGGATAAATACAGGGGGAGGGGAATACACCCGGGATAAATACAGGGGGGGAGGGAGGGGGGAATACACCCGGGATAAATACAGGGGGGGAGGGGGAAATACACCCGGGATAAATACGGGGGGGGGGGAGGGGGGAATACACCCGGGATAAATACAGGGGGAGGGGAATACACCCGGGATAAATACAGGGGGGGGGGGAGGGGGGAATACACCCGGGATAAATACAGAGGGGGGAGGGGGAAATACACCCGGGATAAATACAGCGGGGGAGGGGGAAATACACCCGGGATAAATACAGGGGGGGAGGGGGAAATACACCCGGGATAAATACGGGGGGGGAGGGAGGGAGGGGGAAATACACCCGGGATAAATACAGGGGGGGAGGGGAAATACACCCCGGGATAAATACAGGGGGGGAGGGGAAATACACCCGGGATAAATACAGGGGGGGGAGGGAGGGAGGGGGAAATACACCCGGGATAAATACAGGGAGGGAGGGGGGAATACACCCGGAATAAATACAGGGGGGGAATACACCCGGGATAAATACAGGGGGGGGGGAGGGGGGGAATACACCCGGGATAAATACAGGGGGGGGGAAATACACCCGGGATAAATACAGGGAGGGAGGGGGGAATACACCCGGGATAAATACAGGGGGGGAGGGAGGGAGGGGGGAAATACACCCGGGATAAATACAGGGGGAGGAGGGGGGAATACACCCGGGATAAATACAGGGGGGGAGGGGGGGAATACATTCGGGATAAATGGAGGGGGGGAATACACCCGGGATAAATACAGGGGGGGAGGGGGGGAATACACCCGGGATAAATACAGCGGGGGAGGGAGGAATACACCCGGGATAAATACAGGGGGGGGAGGGAGGGAGGGGGGAATACACCCGGGATAAGTACAGGGGGGGAGGGAGGGAGGGGGAAATACTCCCGGGATAAATACAGGGGGGGGAGGGGGGAATACACCCGGGATAAATACAGGGGGAGGGGAATACACCCGGGATAAATACAGGGAGGGAGGGGGGAATACACCCCGGATAAATACAGGGGAGGAGGGAGGGGGGAATACACCCGGGATAAATACAGGGGGGGAGGGAGGGGGGAATACACCCGGGATAAATACAGGGAGGGAGGGGGGAATACACCCGGGATAAATACAGGGGGGGAGGGAGGGGGGAATACACCCGGGATAAATACAGGGGGGGAGGGAGGGGGGAATACACCCGGGATAAATACAGGGGGGGAGGGAGGGGGGAATACACCCGGGATAAATACAGGGGGGGAGGGGGAATACACCCGGGATAAATACAGGGGGGGAGGGGGAATACACCCGGGATAAATACAGGGAGGGAGGGAGGGGGAAATACACCCGGGATAAATACAGGGGGGGAGGGGGAAATACACCCGGGATAAATACAGGGAGGGAGGGAGGGGGAAATACACCCGGGATAAATACAGGGGGTGAGGGGGAATACACCCGGGATAAATACAGGGGGGGAGGGGGAATACACCCGGGATAAATACAGGGGGGGAGGGGGAATACACCCGGGATAAATACAGGGGGGGAGGGAGGGAGGGGGAAATACACCCGGGATAAATACAGGGGGAGGAGGGGGGAATACACCCGGGATAAATACAGGGGGAGGAGGGGGGAATACACCCGGGATAAATACAGGGGGGGAGGGGGGAATACACCCGGGATAAATACAGGGGGGGAGGGGGGAATACACCCGGGATAAATACAGGGGGGAAGGGGGGGAATACACCCGGGATAAACACAGCGGGGGAGGGGGAAATACACCCGGGATAAATACAGGGGGGGAGGGGGAAATACACCCGGGATAAATACAGGGGGGGAGGGGGAAATACACCCGGGATAAATACAGAGGGGGGAGGGGGAAATACACCCGGGATAAATACAGGGAGGGAGGGGGAAATACACCCGGGATAAATACAGGGGGGGGAGGGGGAAATACACCCGGGATAAATACAGGGGGGGAGGGGGAAATACACCCGGGATAAATACAGGGGGGAGGGAGGGAGGGGGAAATACACCCGGGATAAATACAGGGGGGGAGGGGGGAATACACCCGGGATAAATACAGGGGGGGAGGGAGGAATACACCCGGGATAAATACAGGGGGAGGGGAATACACCCGGGATAAATACAGGGGGGGAGGGGGAAATACACCCGGGATAAATACGGGGGGGAGGGGGGAATACACCCGGGATAAATACAGTAGGGGGGGAGGGGGGAATACACCCGGGATAAATACAGAGGGGGGAGGGGGAAATACACCCGGGATAAATACAGGGGGGGAGGGGGAAATACACCCGGGATAAATACAGGGGGGGAGGGAGGGAGGGGGAAATACACCCGGGATAAATACAGGGGGGGAGGGGAAATACACCCGGGATAAATACAGGGGGGGAGGGGAAATACACCCGGGATAAATACAGGGGGGGAGGGAGGGAGGGGGAAATACACCCGGGATAAATACAGTGGGGGAGGGGAAATACACCCGGGATAAATACAGGGGGGGAGGGGAAATACTCCCGGGATAAATACAGGGGGGGAGGGGGGTATACACCCGGGATAAATACAGGGAGGGAGGGGGGAATACACCCGGGATAAATACAGGGGGGGAATACACCCGGGATAAATACAGGGGGGGGGGGGGGGGGGGAATACACCCGGGATAAATACAGGGGGGGGGAAATACACCCGGGATAAATACAGGGAGGGAAGGGGGAATACACCCGGGATAAATACAGGGGGGGAGGGAGGGAGGGGGAAATACACCCGGGATAAATACAGGAGGAGGAGGGGGGAATACACCCGGGATAAATGGAGGGGGGGAATACACCCGGGATAAATGGAGGGGGGGAATACACCCGGGATAAATACAGGGGGGGAGGGAGGAATACACCCGGGATAAATACAGGGGGGGGAGGGAGGGAGGGGGGAATACACCCGGGATAAATACAGGGGGGGGGGGGAGGGAGGGGGAAATACACCCGGGATAAATACAGGGGGGGGAGGGGGGAATACACCCCCCGGGATAAATACAGGGGGAGGGGAATACACCCGGGATAAATACAGGGAGGGAGGGGGGAATACACCCGGGATAAATACAGGGGAGGAGGGAGGGGGGAATACACCCGGGATAAATACAGGGGGGGAGGGAGGGGGGAATACACCCGGGATAAATACAGGGAGGGAGGGGGAAATACACCCGGGATAAATACAGGGGGGGAGGGGGAAATACACCCGGGAAAAATACAGGGGGGGAGGGGGAAATACACCCGGGATAAATACAGGGAGGGAATACACCCGGGATAAATACAGGGGGGGGGGGGGGGAATACACCCGGGATAAATACAGGGGGGGAGGGGGGGAATACACCCGGGATAAATACAGGGGGAGGAGGGGGGAATACACCCGGGATAAATACAGGGGGGGGAGGGGGGAATATACCCGGGATAAATACAGGGGGAGGGGAATACACCCGGGATAAATACAGGGAGGGAGGGGGGAATACACCCGGGTTAAATACAGGGGGGGAGGGAGGGAGGGGGAAATACACCCGGGATAAATACAGGGGGGAGAGGGGGAATACACCCGGGATAAATACAGGGGGAGGGGAATACACCCGGGATAAATACAGGAGGGAGGGGGGAATACACCCGGGATAAATACAGGGGGGGAGGGAGGGGGGAATACACCCGGGATAAATACAGGGGGGGGGGGAGGGGGGAATACACCCGGGATAAATACAGGGGGGGAGGGGGAATACACCCGGGGGAAATACAGGGGGGGAGGGGGAAATACACCCGGGATAAATACAGGGGGGGAGGGGGAAATACACCCGGGATAAATACAGGGAGGGAGGGAGGGGGAAATACACCCGGGATAAATACAGGGGGGGAGGGGGAAATACACCCGGGATAAATACAGGGGGGGAGGGGGAAATACACCCGGGATAAATACAGGGGGGAGGGAGGGGGGAATACACCCGGGATAAATACAGGGGGGGAGGGGGAATACACCCGGGATAAATACAGGGGGGGAGGGGGAATACACCCGGGATAAATACAGGGGGGGAGGGAGGGAGGGGGAAATACACCCGGGATAAATACAGGGGGAGGAGGGGGGAATACACCCGGGATAAATACAGGGGGAGGAGGGGGGAATACACCCGGGATAAATACAGGGGGGGAGGGGGAAATACACCCGGGATAAATCCAGGGGGGGAGGGGGGAATACACCCGGGATAAATACAGGGGGCGAGGGAGGGAGGGGGAAATACACCCGGGATAAATACAGGGGGGGAGGGGGGAATACACCCGGGATAAATACAGGGGGGGAGGGAGGGAGGGGAAATACACCCGGGATAAATACAGGGGGGGAGGGGGGGAATACACCCGGGATAAATACAGGGGGGGAGGGAGGAATACACCCGGGATAAATACAGGGGGAGGGGAATACACCCGGGATAAATACAGGGGGGGAGGGAGGGGGGAATACACCCGGGATAAATACAGGGGGGGAGGGGGAAATACACCCGGGATAAATACGGGGGGGGGGGAGGGGGAATACACCCGGGATAAATACAGGGGGAGGGGAATACACCCGGGATAAATACAGGGGGGGGGGGAGGGGGGGAATACACCCGGGATAAATACAGAGGGGGGGAGGGGGAAATACACCCGGGATAAATACAGGGGGGGAGGGGGAAATACACCCGGGATAAATACAGGGGGGGAGGGGGAAATACACCCGGGATAAATACAGGGGGGGAGGGAGGGAGGGGGAAATACACCCGGGATAAATACAGGGGGGGAGGGGAAATACACCCGGGATAAATACAGGGGGGGAGGGGAAATACACCCGGGATAAATACAGGGGGGGGAGGGAGGGAGGGGGAAATACACCCGGGATAAATACAGGGAGGGAGGGGGGAATACACCCGGAATAAATACAGGGGGGGAATACACCCGGGATAAATACAGGGGGGGGGGAGGGGGGGAATACACCCGGGATAAATACAGGGGGGGGAAATACACCCGGGATAAATACAGGGAGGGAGGGGGGAATACACCCGGGATAAATACAGGGGGGGAGGGAGGGAGGGGGAAATACACCCGGGCTAAATACAGGGGGAGGAGGGGGGAATACACCCGGGATAAATACAGGGGGGGAGGGGGGGAATACACCCGGGATAAATGGAGGGGGGGAATACACCCGGGATAAATACAGGCGGGGAGGGGGGGAATACACCCGGGATAAATACAGCGGGGGAGGGAGGAATACACCCGGGATAAATACAGGGGGGGGAGGGAGGGAGGGGGGGAATACACCCGGGATAAATACAGGGGGGGAGGGAGGGAGGGGGAAATACTCCCGGGATAAATACAGGGGGGGGAGGGGGGAATACACCCGGGATAAATACAGGGGGAGGGGAATACACCCGGGATAAATACAGGGAGGGAGGGGGAATACACCCGGGATAAATACAGGGGAGGAGGGAGGGGGGAATACACCCGGGATAAATACAGGGGGGGAGGGAGGGGGGAATACACCCGGGATAAATACAGGGGGGGAGGGAGGGGGGAATACACCCGGGATAAATACAGGGGGGGAGGGAGGGGGGAATACACCCGGGATAAATACAGGGGGGGAGGGAGGGGGGAATACACCCGGGATAAATACAGGGGGGGAGGGGGAATACACCCGGGATAAATACAGGGGGGGAGGGGGAATACACCCGGGATAAATACAGGGGGGGAGGGGGAAATACACCCGGGATAAATACAGGGAGGGAGGGAGGGGGAAATACACCCGGGATAAATACAGGGGGTGAGGGGGAATACACCCGGGATAAATACAGGGGGTGAGGGGGAATACACCCGGGATAAATACAGGGGGGGAGGGAGGGAGGGGGAAATACACCCGGGATAAATACAGGGGGAGGAGGGGGGAATACACCCGGGATAAATACAGGGGGAGGAGGGGGGAATACACCCGGGATAAATACAGGGGGGGAGGGGGGAATACACCCGGGATAAATACAGGGGGGGAGGGGGGAATACACCCGGGATAAATACAGGGGGGAAGGGGGGGAATACACCCGGGATAAACACAGCGGGGGAGGGGGAAATACACCCGGGATAAATACAGGGGGGGAGGGGGAAATACACCCGGGATAAATACAGGGGGGGAGGGGGAAATACACCCGGGATAAATACAGAGGGGGGAGGGGGGAAATACACCCGGGATAAATACAGGGAGGGAGGGAGGGAGGGGGAAATACACCCGGGATAAATACAGGGGGGGGAGGGGGAAATACACCCGGGATAAATACAGGGGGGGAGGGGGAAATACACCCGGGATAAATACAGGGGGGAGGGAGGGAGGGGGAAATACACCCGGGATAAATACAGGGGGGGAGGGGGGGAATACACCCGGGATAAATACAGGGGGGGAGAGAGGGAGGGGGAAATACACCCGGGATAAATACAGTGGGGGAGGGGAAATACACCCGGGATAAATACAGGGGGGGAGGGGAAATACTCCCGGGATAAATACAGGGGGGGAGGGGGGTATACACCCGGGATAAATACAGGGAGGGAGGGGGGAATACACCCGGGATAAATGGAGGGGGGGAATACACCCGGGATAAATACAGGGGGGGAGGGAGGAATACACCCGGGATAAATACAGGGGGGGGAGGGAGGGAGGGGGGAATACACCCGGGATAAATACAGGGGGGGAGGGAGGGAGGGGGAAATACACCCGGGATAAATACAGGGGGGGGAGGGGGGAATACACCCGGGATAAATACAGGGGGAGGGGAATACACCCGGGATAAATACAGGGAGGGAGGGGGGAATACACCCGGGATAAATACAGGGGGGGAGGGAGGGGGGAATACACCCGGGATAAATACAGGGAGGGAGGGGGAAATACACCCGGGATAAATACAGGGGGGAGGGGGAAATACACCCGGGATAAATACAGGGGGGGAGGGGGAAATACACCCGGGAAAAATACAGGGGGGGAGGGGGAAATACACCCGGGATAAATACAGGGAGGGAATACACCCGGGATAAATACAGGGGGGGGAGGGGGGAATACACCCGGGATAAATACAGGGGGGGAGGGGGGGAATACACCCGGGATAAATACAGGGGGAGGAGGGGGGAATACACCCGGGATAAATACAGGGGGGGGAGGGGGGAATACACCCGGGATAAATACAGGGGGAGGGGAATACACCCGGGATAAATACAGGGAGGGAGGGGGGAATACACCCGGGATAAATACAGGGGGGGAGGGAGGGGGGAATACACCCGGGATAAATACAGGGGGGGAGGGAGGGGGGAATACACCCGGGATAAATACAGGGGGGGAGGGAGGGGGGAATACACCCGGGATAAATACGGGGGGGGGGAGGGAGGGGGGAATACACCCGGGATAAATACGGGGGGGGGAGGGAGGGGGGAATACACCCGGGATAAATACGGGGGGGGGAGGGAGGGGGGAATACACCCGGGATAAATACAGGGGGGGAGGGAGGGGGGAATACACCCGGATAAATACAGGGGGGGAGGGAGGGGGGAATACACCCGGGATAAATACAGGGGGGGAGGGGGAATACACCCGGGATAAATACAGGGGGGGAGGGGGAAATACACCCGGGATAAATACAGGGAGGGAGGGAGGGGGAAATACACCCGGGATAAATACAGGGGTGGAGGGAAATACACCCGGGATAAATACAGGGGGGGAGGGGGAAATACACCCGGGATAAATACAGGGGGGAGGGAGGGGGGAATACACCCGGGATAAATACAGGGGGGGAGGGGGAATACACCCGGGATAAATACAGGGGGGGAGGGGGAATACACCCAGGATAAATACAGGGGGGGAGGGGGAATACACCCGGGATAAATACAGGGGGGGAGGGAGGGAGGGGGAAATACACCCGGGATAAATACAGGGGGAGGAGGGGGGAATACACCCGGGATAAATACAGGGGGAGGAGGGGGGAATACACCCGGGATAAATACAGGGGGGAGGGGGGAATACACCCGGGATAAATACAGGGGGGGAGGGGGGGAATACACCCGGGATAAATACAGGGGGGGAGGGGGAAATACACCCGGGATAAATACAGGGGGGGAGGGGGAAATACACCCGGGATAAATACAGGGAGGGAGGGGGAAATACACCCGGGATAAATACAGGTGGGGAGGGGGGAATACACCCAGGATAAATACAGGGAGGGAGGGGGAAATACACCCGGGATAAATACAGGGGGGGAGGGGGAAATACACCCGGGATAAATACAGGGGGGGAGGGGGAAATACACCCGGGATAAATACAGGGAGGGAGGGAGGCGGAAATACACCCGGGATAAATACAGGGGGGGGAGGGGGAAATACACCCGGGATAAATACAGTGGGGGAGGGGGAAATACACCCGGGATAAATACAGGGGGGAGGGAGGGAGGGGGAAATACACCCGGGATAAATACAGGGGGGGAGGGGGGAATACACCCGGGATAAATACAGGGGGCGAGGGAGGGAGGGGGAAATACACCCGGGATAAATACAGGGGGGGAGGGGGGAATACACCCGGGATAAATACAGGGGGGGAGGGAGGGAGGGGGAAATACACCCGGGATAAATACAGGGGGAGGTGGGGGAATACACCCGGGATAAATACAGGGGGAGGAGGGGGGAATACACCCGGGATAAATACAGGGGGGGAGGGGGGGAATACACCCGGGATAAATACAGGGGGGGAGGGGGGGAATACACCCGGGATAAATACAGAGGGGGAGGGAGGAATACACCCGGGATAAATACAGGGGGAGGGGAATACACCCGGATAAATACAGGGGGGGAGGGAGGGGGGAATACACCCGGGATAAATACAGGGGGGAGGGGGAAATACACCCGGGATAAATACAGGGGGGGGAGGGGGGAATACACCCGGGATAAATACAGGGGGAGGGGAATACACCCGGGATAAATACAGGGAGGGAGGGGGGAATACACCCGGGATAAATACAGGGGGGGGGGGGGAGGTGGGAATACACCCGGGATAAATACAGGGGGGGGAGGGGGAAATACACCCGGGATAAATACAGGGGGGGGAGGGGGAAATACACCCGGGATAAATACAGGGGGGGTGGGGGAAATACACCCGGGATAAATACAGGGGGGGAGGGGGAAATACACCCGGGATAAATACAGGGAGGGAGGGGGAAATACACCCGGGATAAATACAGGGGGGGAGGGGGAAATACACCCGGGATAAATACAGGGGGGGAGGGGGAAATACACCCGGGATAAATACAGGGGGGGGGGGGAGGGAGGGGGAAATACATCCGGGATAAATACAGGGAGGGGGGGAATACACCCGGGATAAATACAGGGGGGAGGGAATACACCCGGGATAAATACAGGGAGGGAGGGGGAAATACACCCGGGATAAATACAGGGAGGGAGGGGGGAATACACCCGGGATAAATACAGGGTGGGGGGGAATACACCTGGGATTAATACAGGCAGGGAGGGGGAAATACACCCGGGATAAATACAGGGAGGGAGGGGGAGATAAACCCGGGATAAATACAGGGAGGAGGGGGAAATACACCCGGGATAAATACAGGGAGGGGGGGAATACACCCGCGATAAATACAGGGGGGAGGGAATACACCCGGGACAAATACAGGGAGGGAGGGGGAAATACACCCGGGATAAATACAGGGTGGGAGGGAGAAATACACCCGGGATAAATACAGGGGGGAGGGGAATACACCCAGGATAAATACAGGGAGGGAGGGGGTAATACACCCGGGATAAATACAGGGAGGGGGGGAATACACCCGGGATAAATACAGGGAGGGAGGGGGAAAATACACCCGGGATAAATACAGGGGGGAGGAAATACACCCGGGATAAATACGGGGAGGGAGGGGGGAATACACCCGGGATAAATACAGGGAGGGAGGGGGAAATACACCCGAGATAAATGGATGGAGGGAGAGAGGGGGAAATACCCCCGGAATAAATACAGGGAGGGAGGGGGAAATACACCCGGGACAAATACAGGGAGGGAGGGGGAAATACACCCGGGATAAATACAGGGAGGGAGGGGGAAATACACCCGGGATAAATACAGGGGGGAGGGGGCAATACACCCGGGATAATTACGGGGAGGGAGGGAGGGGGAAATACACCCGGGATAAATACAGGGGGGGTGGGGGGAGAATACACCCCGGATAAATACAGAGAGGGAGAAGACACCCGGGATAAATACAGAGAGGGAGTAATACAAACGGGATAAATACCGAGAGGAAGAAATAAACCCGCGATAAATACAGGGAGGTGGAAATACACCCGGGATAAATACAGGGAGGGGGAAATACACCCGGGATAAATATCGAGAGGGGAAATAAACCCAGGATACGTACAGGGAGGTGGAAATACACCCCGGATAAATACAGGGAGGGGGAAATACACCCGGGATAAATACAGGGAGGGGGAAATACACCCGGGATAAATACAAAGAGGGAGCAATACAACAGAGATAAATACAGGGAGGGAAAAATACACCCGGGATTAACAAAGAGAGGGAGAAATACAACCGGGATAAATATCGAGAGGGGAAATAAATCCGGGAAAAATACAGAGAGGGGAAAATAATCCTGGGATAAATACCGAGAGGAAGAAATAACCCCGGGATAAGTACCGAGAGAGAAAATAAACCCAGGATAAATACCGAGGGGGAGAAATAAACCCGGGATAAATACCGAGAGGGGGAAATAAACCTGGGATAAATACCGAGAGGGGAAATAGACCCAGGGTAAATACCGAGGAGGAGAAATAAACTCGAGATAAATACTAAGAGGAAGAAATACACCCGGGATAAACATCGAGAGTGGGAAATAAACCCGGGATAAATACAGGGAGGGGGAAATACACCCAGGATAAATACCGAGAGGGGGATATAAACCCGGGATAAATACAGGGAGGTGGAAATACACCTGGGATAAATACAGGGAGGGGGAAATACACCCGGGATAAATACCGAGAGGGGGATATAAACCCGGGATAAATACCGAGAGGGGAAATAAACCCGGGATAAATATCGAGAGCGGAAATAAACCCAGGACAAATACCGAGAGGGGAAATAAACCCGGAATAAATACAGGGAGGTGAAAATACACCTGGGATAAATACAGGGAGGGGGAAATACACCCAGGATAAATATCGAGAGGGGAAATAAACCCAGGAAAATTACAGAGAGGAAGAAATACACCTGGGATAAATACCGAGATGTAGAAATAAACCCGGGATAAATACCGAGAGGGACAAATACACCTGGGATAAATACCCAGAGGGAGAAATACACCTCGGATAAATACTGAAGAGGAGAAATAAGCCTGGGATAAATACAGAGATGGGGGAATAAACTCGGCGTAAATACAATGAGGGAGAAATAACCTCGGGATAATTACAGCGAGGGAGAAATAAACAAGGGATAAATACCCAGTGGGAGAAATACACCCGGAATAAATACAGGGAGGGGGAAACAAACCCGGGATAAATATCGAGAGGGGAAATAAACCCAGGATAAATACAGAGAGGGGGAATAAACTTGGGATAAATACCCAGAGGGAGAAATACACCCGGGATAAATACCGAGAGGGGAAATAAACCAGGGATAAATACCGAGAGGAAGAAATAAACCCGGGATAAGTACTGAGAGGGGGAAATAAACCCGGGATAAGTACTGAGACAGGGAAATAAACCCGGGATAAATACTGAGAAGGAGAAATAAACCCGGGTTAGATCCCGAGAGGGAGAAATACACCTGCGATAAATACCCAGAGGGAGAAATACACCTGGGATAAATACCAAGGAGGAGAATTAAGCCCGAGATAAATACAGAGAAGGGGAAATAAACTCGGCATAAATACAGTGAGGGAGAAATAACCCCGGGATAATTACAGTGAGGGAGAAATAAACAAGGGATAAATGCCAAGAGGGAGAAAAACATCCAGGATAGATACCGAGAAGGAGAAATACACCCGGAATAGATACCGAGAGGGAGAAATACAGCGAGGGAGAAATAAACCCAGGATAAATACCGAGAGGGAGAAATACACCCAAAGATAAATACCCAGCGGGAGAAATAAACCTGGGATAAATACCCAGAGGCAGAAATGCACCGGGATAAATGCCCAGAGGCAGAAATAAATCCATGATAAATACCCAAAGGCAGAAATAAGTTCATGATAAATGCAGAGAGCCTGAAATAAACCAGTGATAAATGCTGCGAGGCTGAAGTAAACCCGGGATAGATATCCAGAGGCAGAAATACACTCGGCATAGATACCCAGAGGGAGAAATACACCCGGGATAGGTACCCAGAGGGAGAGGTAAACCCGGGATAAAGAGAGAGGGGCACCAAATTGATCCTTAACTGACTATGGGACACTGTTTTACATAGGATTCCAAGAGATATGGACTTAATGTGTTAGAGCACTAACTTGTGATAGGGACAGGATATGATTTTATCTTTAGGTGAATTTGCCATATTCCCTGTCCTATTGCAGGAGCTGGAGGAAGCTGTAATACTAATGGGTGAGCTGAACAAGAACCTCTCCTACTGGGCTGAGAAGACTGGGGAAATTGAGAAGATGGCCAAGGTCAGTGATTTGAGATGCTGTCTGTTGTAGATTCATTCAAGTGCGTCATGCTTTGATCTTTTTAGTCAATCATAAAGGAGGAGAATGTTAAAAAATCAAACAACATCAAGTTATAGTCCAACAGGTTTATTTGGAGGCACTAGCTTTCGAAGCACTGGTTTTTCATCCGGTGGTTGTGAAGCAGGATCATAACACACAATTTATAGCAAAAGATTACAGTGTGATGCAGCTGAAATGGTCATTGTACTGTAAGATGACACTAATCTTTTGCTATAAATTCTGTGTTATAGTCCTGCTTCACAACCACCTGATGAAGAAGCAGCGCTTCAAAAGCGAGTCATAGAAACGTACAGCACAGAAACAAACCATTCGGTCCAACTCGTCCATGCTGACCAGATATCCCAACCTAATCTAGTCCCATTTGTCAGCACCTGGCCCATATCCCTCAAAACCTTTCCTATTCGTATACCCATCTAGATGCTTTTTAAATGTTGCAACTGTACCAGCCTGCACCACTTCCTCTGGCTAGTCAATCCACACACATACCACCCTCTGCATGAAAATGTTGTCCCTTAGCTCCCTTTTATATCTTTCCCCTCTCACCCTAAACCTATGCCCTCTAGTTCTGGACTCCCCCATCACAGGAAAAAGATCTTGTTTATTTATCCTATCCATGCCCCTCATGATTTTATAAACCTCTATGAGCTCAACTCTCAGTCTTGGACGCTCCAGAGAAAACAGCCCCAGCCTATTCAGCCTCTCCCTATTATCGTCCCGTTTCCCTCCCTCAGTCGAAGCAAAATGCTCAGAGACACAGTATAGTTCTACCTCCTCGATCTTTATTTCAGGCCCTGGTGGGAGAGAGAGAACGATCAGCCATGTATACAAGTACATGAGTTCTTGGTCTTGTCTTTGGAACAATAGATTCTTAATGAGTTATATAGTCACTTTACAGTGAGGAGCATCCAGATAAGGCAACATACATATTGATTGGGTGACCATTGCAATCAGCAAGTGTCAATAGTAAAGATTAAGCCATCTGCTGTTACATAATGAATGTTCTTAACGTTAACTAGCTTCACATAATGAATACTTTTCACCTTGTTAAACTGACCTTTCATACTGAATGCTTCCGATATTGTTAAATGGCTCTACATAATGAATGCTTTTCCACCTTATTAACCCATTACTCTTGCCTCCCAGCACTCCAATATTAACTGTAAATTCTTATCTGATCTGAGTCATGCTTAGCTGAACCTCTTGTTTCACAAAACTCAAAACGTAACTCTTTCCCTACCTGCTCATACCCTATACACATTCTAATCCCTGTAGCTCAAATCCTTTAACTTGTAAATCTTTTCTGAACCCTTTCAAGTTTCACAACATCCTTCCGATAGGAACGAGACCAGAATTGCACGCAATATTCCAAAACTAGCCTAACCAACAAACTGTACAGTTGCACATGACCTCCCAACTCCTGGAATCAGTGCTGTGACCAATAAAGGAAAGCATACCAAATGTTGTCTTCACTATCCAATCTATCTGTAACTCCACTTTCAAGGAGCTATGAATCTGCACTTTGAGGTCTCTTTGTTCAGCAACGCTCCCTCAGACCTTACTATAAGTGTATAAATCCTGCTAAGATTTGCTTTCCCAAAATGCAGCACCTCACATTTATCTAAATTAAACTCCATCTGTCACTCCTCAGCCCATTGGCTCATCTGATCAAGATCCCATTGTAATCTGAGGTAACCTTCTTCGCTGTCCACTACACCTCCAATTTTGGTGTCATCTGCAAACTTACTAACTGTACCTCCTATATTCATATCCAAATCATTTATATAAATGACAAAAAGTAGTGGACCCAGCACCGATCCTTGTGGCACTCCACTGGTCATAGGCCTCCAGTCTGAAAAACAACCCTCCACCACTACCCTGTGTTTTCTACCTTTGAGCCAGTTCTGTATCCAAATGGCTATTTCTCCCTGTATTCCATGAGATCTAATCTTGCTAATCAGTTTCCCAAGGGGAACCTTATTGAACGCCTTACTGAGGTCCATATAGGTAACGTCCACCACTTTGCTCTCATCAATCCTCTTTGTTACAAACCTGTTGGACGATTACCTAGTGTTATGTGATTGTTAACTTGGTTCACCCAGTCCAACACCAGCTCCTCCAAATCATAAAGGAGGACATAACTGAACACTTGGAAAAACAAAGCTCAATTCACCAATATCTGCACGGTTTCATGAAGGACAAGTCTTGCTTGACAAAATTGCTGGAGTTCTTTGAGGACATAACCAGGAAGGTAGATAAAGGGATCCAGTGGATGTTGCGCATCTAAATTTCCAGAGGGTTTTCATCACAGGGGGTGACAGGTAGAGTATTGACTTGGATAGAGGATTGGCTGACCAATAGAAAGCAGACGGTCGGGATAAATGGGTCCTTCTCTGATGGCGAACTGTAACTAGTGGGGTGCTGCAGGGTTTAGTTCTTGGATCTGATCTATTTCCAATCTTTATAAATGATATGCAAGCAGGGACAGAGTGTAACATAGCAAAGTTCGCGGATGATAGTGAAATAGATGGGAAAGCAGACACAGATAAAGAGTTTACAAATAAATATTGATAGGCCAGGAGTTTGGGCCAGAATCTGACAGATGGAGTTGAATTGATTAGATTAGATTCCCTGCAGTATGGAAACAGGCCATTCGGCCCAACAAGTCTACACCGACCCTCCGAAGAGTAACCCTCCCAGACCCATTCCTCTCCATTTACCCCTAACTAATGCACCTAACATTATGGGGAATTTAGCATGGCCACTTCACCTGACCTTGCACGTCTTTGGACTGTGGGAGGATACCGGAGCACCCGAAGGAAACCCACACAGACACTGCGAGAACGTGTAATCTCCACACAGACAGTCGCTTGAGGCTGGAATCGAACCTGTGTCCCTGGCGCTGTGAGGCAGCAGTGCTAACCACTGAGCCACAGTGCCACCCCCAGATAAGTGTGAGGTTGTCGCATTTTGCCCATAAAAATAAAAAGACCAAATTATTATTTAAATGGGAAACAGATTCAAAGTGTGTCAGTGCAGAGAGATCTGGGCATCTTTGTGCATGAGTTGCAGAAAGCGGGTATGCAGTTGCAGCATATAATAAGAAAGACAAATACAATCCTGTCATTTATTGCAAAAGGACTGGATTATAAAAGTGAAGAAGTGTTGAGACAATTTTATAGGGTGTTGGTGAGACCACATCTGGAATATGGTGTCCAGTTTTGGTCTCCTGAGTTTTGAGGAAGGAAGTGGCAGCACTGGAGGCAATTCAGAAAACGTTCACCAGGTCGATTCCAGGGATGAAAAAGCTGTCATACAAGGAGCGGCTGAATAGCTTGGGCTTATACTTCCTGGAGTTCAGAAGAATGAGGGAGAATCTGATTGAGGTATATAAAATAATAAGGTGGATGTTGAACAGATGTTTCCCCCTTGTGGGTCAGTCTCGAACAAAAGGGCATAGATATAGAATGAGAGGAGGAGAAACTGTTTCTCTCAGAGGGTTGTAAATTTGTGGAGGTCTTAGCCTCAGAGTGCAATGGAAGCAGAATCAGTCAACAGATTCAAGAAAGGAATAGATATGTTTCTGATGAAAAGTGGGATAAAGAGCAATGGGGGGGACCGGCTGGAGAGTGGAGTTCATAAGATCAGCCATGGACGAAGTTGGATCAAAGGGTCTGTTTCCATGTTGTACATCTCTGTGACTATGACTCTAGATCATGTTAAATGGTGGAATGTGTTCAAAGGACTGCCTATTCCTGCTTGTTCCTATGTGTCATGAAAAGTGGTATGCTGACAAAAGTTAGAGAATTTCACAAGTAACTTGCTTTTGAACTACAAGGAATTCACGTGAGATTCTCCTAAACACCATGCAGCAGTAAATTTTAGAGGGCAGCTGCAGTGTTGAGGTGAGCATTCTCTCCCTATGAGGATACTTTACAGTCTCCTGGCTTGTGTGTGATAAGGCTCCCATGATGCCTGAGATTTCTTGTGCCTACTGCTCTTTGGGTGACTCTGATAATTTTCAGCCAGCTCCTGTCTTTTAATATTGAGCCCATTTTAAAGCAGCAGCACTCCATAATGATCAAGGAAGATATCCTATGGTGACTCCTGTTAGGTTAACCATAATCAACTTGGATCAAATTTGCCATTTGCTTTCTGAAACCGAATAGCTTAATACTTTATTCAGGAATGCATCAGAAAAAGCCTTGTGATAACTTTTATGTAGAGGCTCGAACATTTGAATAACAACATCCAGTATTGCACCATCCTGAAACAATACAACTAGGAAGTGTCATGGTGGTTCAGTGGTTAGCACTGCTACCTCACAGCACCAGGGACCTGGGTTCGATTCCAACCTTGGGCGATGGTCTGATTGGAGTTTGCACGTTCTCCTCTTGTCTGTGTGGGTTTCCTCCCGCAGTCCAAAGATGTGCAGGTTAGGGTGGATTGGCCATGTACGTTGCCCATAGTGTCCAGGGATGTGTAGATTGGGTGGATTGACCATGGGGAACGCAGGGATAAGATACAAGGTGGCTCTGGGTGGGATGCTCTTGGAGGGTCAGTGTGGAATAGATGGGCCAAATGGCCTGCTCCCACACTGTAGGGATTCTATGAAATATAGAATTATAGTGTTTTTAACAAAATCAGAGCAGCTCTCTGGTCCAAGAGTATAATGATGACAATGAAACCATTGTTGGGAAAAAGCCAACTAGTTCACTGATGTCCTTTTAAGAAAGGAAACTGCTGTCCTTAACTGGTCTGGCTTACATAGAACACCAGACCTACAGCCATGTGGTTGAACCTGAATAGTTCTTTAAAATTGTAGCTGTCAGCTTGGAATACACAGCTCTGGATTCTAAGTGTTTGTTAACCTCATCTTCTTTCCTGTCAGGTGTGGAGTATGTTTCAGAATAGACTGGCAACCCTCAAGAGCACAGTGACAACTGTAACCGAGCAGTCAGAGTTTCCTCAGACTTGAGGTACTTGCGATTGTACTGAAGAATTATGATTGCGACTTGAAGGATTGATACGGGAAACATTTTTTAAAACAGTGAAATAGAGAAAGTAACATGCCCTCGATTTTCCTTCCCTTTCGTCATCTTTGAGTAAATTTTGGGTTTGTTAACATGATGAATATCGATGCAGTTCGATGGTGTGGTTGGTGTTTTGGGCAGCAGGTAGTCCCAGATTAAACACTGAGTTAAAGCTGCTGCACTCAGCTTCTTCCTTTCACTCTGTAACCAGTAAGATGTAATTTCAAGGTCCAGATCCACATGCTTTGGGACTCTTTATGTGGTAATTCCACAGCATCAAGGTCCTTTGAACCAATACATTTTCTGCCTTAAATTGATAGACAATGAGGCTGTGAAAGCCTCAGTGGTTTGAACAAATAATGTATCAATGAAACTACAAACATTTTTTATCCTAACCTTTTCTGTGGCTCCTACACCAGATGATTAATAGATAAACTCCCTGTGGTCTGCAAGTTGAACCAGGAGCTGAGGTGCTGAACAATAAATCATTTAATTTCAGAAGCAGGTCTGTCTTGGATGGCTGTGTATTGAGAATGAGAACTCCAAGGGCGTTGCTATGAGAAATCAACAGGAACTGGGGAGCCACTTACGTTGGGTTTTTTTTAAGCCAGATCCATAGAAGTTTTTAAACGTATGAGCTTGATTTGTCACTTAATTGCAAATTGTTCAACTGCTCCATTGTGCTGTCACAACTTTGTTATCAGCATCCTGTTGTCTGTCTAGAGGCATTAAGTAAATTGAGTTCTTGTACCTTACTGATCATCTAGTGATTATTTGTTCCCTGGCTGATTAAACTAATCCAGTGTTGTGTGTGAAACCTCAGGAAAAGAACCTAACAAGATATAATTCGCGCACACCAACTTCTGCAAACAGATAAAGTTTAATAAGTTGTAAAAGCTAGGTGACCCCCTTTGATCTCCCTCGCAGGCATGCGAGGTCGAGTCAAAAGAGGCACTGAACAAAGAAAACACACCTCCTTTATACAGGTCAACTGGTCATGCTCACAAATACTCTGGCCACTCCTCCCCCATAGTCACATGCCACTCAAAACAACCCACAGTCACATGTTACTCCAGGTATAATGGTAGGATGAGACCATCCTCAGAGATAATGTAAATGCCCTAATCCTGGGGAATTGTTATGCAGACAATTTCCTGACTCAGTGATTCCCCAAGACAATGCAGATGCAACATACCAAGCTTCAGGGGATGACTAGAAAGCATTTTTGAATGGAAGAGATTGAACAATAGTTTAATTTGATAATAGTCAAGGGAGTAGTAGCAAATTGGGGTGGGGGTCATTCGCATCCTTGCCTGACTGCCATCCCCAACCACTTCTAGCATGTTCACATTGTGTAGTTTAACCCTTTAATATTACGTTGATGTCCAGATAGTTATTCCTATTTAATCTTTTAACATTACATTCCTCCCTTTTATTATTCCATGATAACTACCTAGATGACACTACCAGCTTTCATAAGAATCTTACTGCCAGTATTTAAGCAAATTATTGATACACAACATGCAATGATTATAACAAAAAAATTACAATTCCATACAGTAAATAGAATTTGCAGAATCCTCCCATTTGAGAAAAAAGTACACCAGTAAAGTTCTTAAATCTGCAGTCCTTAGTGACCATTCCACCACCTCCAAGTGGAATGGAAAAGAGTCAAGTTATCCAAAATCTCCTTTAATAAAGTCTAACCTGAAAACAAAATTCAGTCTGTCCTTCTGCATCACTCCACAGAGAAATCTGATTTATTGGATAAGGGCAGTTAAATACTTAACAAAACTGATGAGACTTCCATTTTTCCGGAGATGCTTCAGATGGAAGATACCAGCGCATCTGAGTGTGCAGCAGCAGGCTAGGTGAGCGCAGTATTCTTTGCTGCTTCTGCTCCAGCTCTGTTGTTAAAATGTAACAAAGCAAACTGGCTGTTTTGATGTTCGCTTGATTAGTGAACCAACATATGCCTTAAATGATCAAAAGACTAGGTAAAGCTCACATGGTTTAATGTCCATAGGAAGGGCACTGACAAAAATCGTACCAACCTTCTCTTCTCTGTTGTTAACTTCTTCACTTTTTTTCATGCTCATCACTAGGGAGCTGATTGAATCTGTTCCGTCAGGTTGTGAAGGGGTGGGCGGTGGTCCGAAGGCCTGCTTTACCTGTGAATGGAGAAACTCCAGAGACGATGTTAGCTGCTGAAAGTATCTTGCATTTCCTCTCTCATTCCTTCCTTGCCAAGGTGGTTATCAGTATGAAGACAGTCACACATTTAACTACACTAAATTGTGTCTACCTATTTCAATATTCTCAGTCACCTTGAAGTCTGTTACTCTGTTCACTATTTATGACATTATCACATTTTATACAATCCATAAACTTCTAAACTGTACTATCTAAACAATTCAGTCAATTATAAACAACAATCAATGGTCCTAAAATCAAACCCTCAGGGGACCCATTTCAGGTTATTCAAGAATTATTTTCCTTTAACAGATTAATACTTAGCCAAAATGAACGCTGTCAGGAAATGTATTTCAAAACTCTGGAACAGCCAGGAAACAACCAAATGTTTCCTGTGCTCTAGCCATTGAAGAGGCAATTTCAGTTCAGATTTAAATCTCAAATGTTTATGGAAACAAATGCAGAATATATTAAAATATGTTCTCCAAATGAAACTTTCCAAATAAAACAGTCGGAATTATGTGGCAACTTTGGTAGAGATCAACATTCTTTGAATTTGCAATATGAAGAAGGCTAATGCAGTCTTAACAATAATTGACAGAACTTTAACAGCTCACCCTCAAGTTTTAATATTCTCTAACATCTTAACAAAACCTCAAACTTAAAATGCACTCTTTTTGTGAACACACTGCATTAAAAAAAGCAGCAAGAGTCCCGGTCCCAGGAAAGGAGCTGCAGGTACTTACTGTCAGTATCTCCCAACCGGGGACATGGCGGGAGGGAGATCTGGGAGAGAGAGTTTCTCCCCTCATCATCTCCAGCACTGACCTCTTTATTAAAAGGAAATGCTGGGGAATTTAAGATGGCGGCGATTTGAGAAGATCACACTGCAGAGCTTTGCATCGCAGCAGTTGCAGGACAATCCTTTAACCAGCCCAACCCAGGTCATCAGGATTTCTTGGGGCATTGGAAAGATTGTGGCGCCCCAAGAAACATTTAAAAATTGACTTACCTGTATTTTCAGCTGTCCAGAAACGCCTAAAAAGGGAGGAGGGGCATCCGAGGCCGGGTCTGCAGCTCAGCCTGCAGCAGCCTCGGAGCCGATTACTCTCCAGGACCTGGTGAACCAGCTCTCGAAATCTTGTAAGATGCTGGGGAAACAGATTGAAGAGAAGCTGGCTCCAGTCTCTCTCATGCTGCAGAAGCATGAGCAGCAGCTGGGAGACCTGGAGAAGAGGACAGATGAGGTGGAGCACAGGGTCACAGTGGTGGAAGCTGATGCCACTTCATTCAAGGATGAGATCCAAGCCCTGAAGACGCAGGTCGTAACTTGCGTGACCAAGTGGATGATGTTGAAAACAGGGGCAGGAGAAAAAACATTCAGCTCATCGGTCTGCCTGAAGGTAAGGAAGGTGAGCGGCCTGCGGAATTTGTTGAAGATTGGCTGCTGAAATTCCTTGACTTGGAGGCTGGCATGAGAGAATTGAAGATAGAGAGGGCTCATCGGATCGCAGCGCGGAGTTCAGGTCTGGGTCAACGCCCTCATCCTTTTCTGGTGCGGTTCCATCATTACCAGGTTAAGGAGAGAGTTATGGAGGCTTCCCGACTCCAGGGAAAGGATCCAAAGGCCTTAATTTACGAGGGGTCTAAGATCATGTTTTTTCAGGACTTTTCAGCAGCGGTGATCCAGAAACGAAAATCGTATGATGGTACCAAGGGAAGACTGAAGGAGCTTGGGATTCTGTACTCCGAGATATCCAGCAGTGCTTCAGATCATCTTAGATGGATCCATGCATCCTTTTGACAAATCGGAGAAGGCTTTGTGGACAAATTAATCTAATTTAAATGATTGTAGTATGTATAAATATTGTTGCTTGGGTATGCGTTTATCATTCTGTAAAAGAAATGGAGGAAATCGGGTTGGAGCTTCGTTTTTCCCCTTTACTTTTCCTCTATTGATAATAATTTGGTTCAAACTATGTCTGGCAGTGGTTAAGATGTACATTTTAAATTTTTAAGTTAGGACATACCAAAGGATGTGTGGGGTATTTATTCCCTTTTGTTTTCAAAGAATGTTTTTTTATTCATATTGATATTCTATGGGGTGTTTATTCTTTTTAGCTTGTGCTTGCGATGCGGCTCTAGCTGGGAGAAGTGAAGGTAGTTGAGATGGTCATATGCCTATTTATGGGCAGTTCAGGATGGGTAGTTGCCCCTCCGGGCAGGAGGTGAGTTCCCCTACTCAGCGCTATTGGCGCTTTATATGTTGGTTGGTTTTCTGGTTTTTGCTGTTTTTTATTTTTAATAATTTTGTGTGTTTGTTAAATGTAGTGGTTTTAGTTTATGTAGTTTTTATATTTGGAGGACCATGCGACACTAAGGCTCAGCAATTTGTGGTTTGGGTTCCTCCCCTGGAATTTAAATATAATTGCAGAAGATTATGGCTAATGATTTGATTAAATGGTGTACCCGGAATATCAAGGGAAGTCACTCACCAATTAAGAAGAAGAAGGTACTCTTGAATTTTAGAAAGGAGGTGGATATTGCTTTGTTACAGGGGACACATTTGGTTGACAAGGAGCATCTGAAATTACAGCAGAATGGCTTTGACCGAGTTTATTTTTCATCATTTAATACCAGAAGTAGGGGACTGGCTATATTGGTTAGGAAAAATCTCTAAATTGTTGGAATGTGTTAAAGACACACACGGGAGGTTTGTAATTCTTAAAGCCTTGCTAAATGGGGAAGAATATGGTATTTTAAATGTTTATTGTCCCCCAGCTCATCCTCTTAAATTCTTGCTTTTTCTAAACTGACAAGTCTCAAGTGTCAGCAATCATTATAGGGGGAGATTTTAACTGCCTCATGGACCCCACAGTAGACAGGTTGCCTTAAGGTCCCTTGATACCCTCTGCACAAACTAAACACTTATTGGGTTTGTGTGGGAAATTAGTGTTGGTGGACGTCTGGAGGTGTCTCCACCCTTCGGGCAGGGATTTCATGTTTTTCTCCAATCTGCATAGATGCCACATGAGGACTGATTTTTTTTCTGACCCCTGCGGTAGCCCTGGATCTGGTAGCATCCTGTATGATTGGTAATATTTCCATCTCTGATCATGCTCCAGTGTACCTCATGGTTAAGATTAAGGATGTTACAGTGGATTCAAGGTACTGGCAAATGGACCCCTTTATTCTCATGGACAGTAAGTTTGTGGAGTATTTCTCTCGGGAATTTTGGGTATTCCTAGACATCAACATAGGCTCAGTTGATAGCTCACCTGTTCTCTGGGAAACTGCCAAAGCTTATGCCGGGGGTTAGTTATTTCATATTCCACCAGTAGGAAGCGACAGAAGGGTGAGCAACAACGTCTCTTTGAAGCACGGTTGAAGGCAACCGAGAAGGCCTATTTTGACAGACCCTCGTTGGTCAAGCTACAGAGGATTACGGCACTGCGGTCTGCGCTAAATTCCGTGCTCATACAGACGGCAAAGAAGGAGCTGGCTTTTGCAAAGCAAAGGTTATACGAGCATGGTGACAAGCCAAGCAAATACTTAGCATACCTTACCAGAAAGAGAACTGCCCCACAAACCATTACAAGGTCTGGGAACCTAACATGTGATTCTAAAAAGATTAATATGGCGTTCCAGAGATTCTACTCTAAGTTCTATCAGTCTGAGAATTGTGAGGAGGGGAAGGCCAAAATGGAATCCTTTTTTAGAGATCTGAAGCTCCCGGGTGTGACTCCCAAACAACACTTCTTTCTCAATGCCATTTATCAGAGCAAGAAGTGCAGGAAGCTGTGAGGCAGCTTCAGAGTGGAAAGGTACCCGGTCCTTACGGACTTCCCAGTGAATTCTATAAGGAATTTATAAGTATACTGTCAGGCCCGATGCTGAATATGTTTAATGATTCATACAGTCATGATTGTCTCCCACCATCTCAGAGAGGCCAATATTTCACTTATCCTTAAAAAAGGGATAACAGGCCCATCTCGCCTTTAAATGTAGACTTTAAGATCCTCTCTAAGGCTCTCGCGTTAAGGCTGGAGATTGTGTTACCCTCTATTATTAAAGAGGATCAGGCGGGCTTCATAAAGGGTCGCAGATCCTCCAATAACATTAGGAGGCTGCTTAACGTAATTCAAGCATACCAACAACAGTCAATACAGGGATTGGTGATTTCTTTAGATGTGGAGAAGGCATTTGACCGAGTTGAGTGGCCGTACTTTTTCTATACTCTAGACCGGTTTGGTCTGGGCGAAGTTTTCATAAGATGGGTAAAGGTTCTCTACAGTGTACCTCTCGCAGCGGTCATTACCAACGGGGTACGATCAAGCAATTTTAATATTTCTAGGGGCAGCCGGCAGGGCTGTCCCCTTTCACCATTACTTTTTATGTTGGTGATTGAACCGTTGACAGAGGCCATTCGTGGGGATCTCAATATATCAGCTCCAGAAGTGGGGTCAAAATTGCACAAGATCTCGCTGTATGCAGACGATGTTCTAATTTTCTTGACAAATCCAACAGTTTCAGTGCCTTACCTGATACAATGCATTCATGTGTTTGGCGCTTTTTCAGGGTATAAGATTAATTTTGCTAAATCAGAGGCTATGCCTATGGGTGGTCTTACGAAAGAGTTGGCTCTTGAGAGTGACTATAGATTCCCATTTAGGTGGTCACAGAGGGGTTTTGTGTATTTGGGCATATTCATTACTCCAGTTCTGGATTGGCTGTTCAAAGCCAATTTTACTCAATTATTTGAAAAAATTAAACAAGATCTCCAAAGATGGGGGGCACTTCCAGTCTCGTGGTTGGGTTGGATAGCGCTTATTAAGATGAATATTCTCCCTCATTTGCTATACCCTATACAGATGCTCCCCCTGATTTTCAATAAACAAACACTCAGGAGACTGAACGATTGGTTCAGCTCCTTTATCTGGCACCGTAAACGGCCCATCATTAAATTAGCTAAACTGCAGTTGCCTCACAGATTGGGGGGAGTAGACCTTCCGGACATTAAAAGTTACCAATTAAGCTCACTTTTGACCTACGTAAGTGATTGGGTTTGTGGGGACCCTCTTTCAATATGGCTAGATATCGAAGTCTCCCAGGCAAGATGCCCCCTCACCAGTTTGCTGTTTTTGGACAAGGTGAGGACAGTTAGGGAATATTGCCATAACCCAATAGTATTAACACTGTTAAAGCATGGAGGGCAATTCGGCAGAGGGACAGTAATATTGGCAAAGTATCTTTATTTACACCTTTACTGGGTATGCTGGTTTTCGACCAGGTATGATAGATTCAGGATTTAAATGTTGGGCAGCTTGGGGTATATCTTGCATGGGTGATTTATTTGAGGGAGACGTAATGATGTCCTTCGATCAGCTAGTACGGAAGTACGAGTTACCTAATAGAGACCTCTTTCATTTTTTTCAAGTTAGGGATTTTATTTTAAAAAAACACTTTTGACTGATCCCTACAAATCTGACATAGAAAGAGGGGTACTAAGGGCTAAGAGTACACTCTCTGTTGGTACTTTATGTCACCAATTGGGGGGGTGCCACCTCAGAGGAGTCTGATCGACTCTGCAAGTTGTGGAAAGAGAGCTGGGTGTTGAAGTTTCTTCAGAGGCACGGGAGGATATTTGGGAGAATGCAAAGAAGATATCAATTTGCAATAGGACCCATGCTTTACAGTTAAAGATTCTCCACAGGGTCCACTTAGGCACTCTTACCCATTGTCTTTGGTCTTGTGACAGGATCCAAATATATTGGAGTGCTGTAGTGGGTGCAATGGAGAGGATTTTAGGTGTAGGGGTGGGAGAAGGACCCTATTTCTCTCCATTTGGGCCTACCCATTGTATTTCCTGCAGACGCGCATAAGAAAAAAACTTTTCAATATCCTTACATTCTGTGCAAGGAAGAATATCTTGCTAGGTTGGATATCCGAAACCCCCCCCAGGCCTGTCGGGTTGGCGGAAGATTGTTATGGAGCATATTCCCCTGGATTTTCTCACAAATATGGTACATCACAAAACTGAGAATTTTTACAAGACATGGCAACCCTTTTTGAAATACCTGGACACAGATTTATCTGCCACACTAACAAGGACTTTTATATAGCTTTAACGATTGTGTTTCATGAGTCCAATATCCAGGGAAGAGGAACTGTGAATGTATGAGTGTTTTGTTTGGCAGGGCTGAGTTATTACTATTTATTTGTTTGTTGTTAGGTATATATTTATTTAGTTAAATAGCTAGTTTAGTTTTTTTTAAATTTATACTTCTCTATATATGTTTATACATTCGTATAGGAAGGTGAGTTGGTGAATTTCTTTTATTATTTGGGTTTAGTTTTGTACTATTTTTGTACTGTTTTGAATTGCATTGTTTTGTATTTGTTGTAATATTTAAAAATCAAATTTTTTCTTAATAAAAATATTATAATATCTTTGTTGCTTTTTTTATAATACAATACTCTCATCTGGGTAAAGCATGACCACTGACAATTGTTTTTTGAATCAGGCATTGTAGAATTTCAAACAAATCAGGGGCTCCAGGTCCTCAATCAATTTGTTTAAAGGTTACAAGTTTGATGATTTTAAAAAGGACATAATGCTGAACAGTTTCAATGTAAAAACAAAATCTGCCCTATTACATAGGCCACATAACACATTGAATTGAGATCTTGATTCAGCAAGACAAAACAGTTACTTAAAAGGATTTTGTGAACCAATATTTTAACAAACCAAAATATTTAAATATCAAACACTCTCAGCATAGCACAATTTACATTGAAACTCCCCCCTTGATCCAAGTAGGAGTACAACCTTAATTTTAGCATTTCTGTTTTGTTTTAAGAGCCTCTGGTCAGAAATCTTCTCATTTTAATATGGGAGAAAAACACCCACATTTGAGACCCCCCCTCAGTTCATCCAGTAATGATCCACAAAATTGAAAACAAGGAGTCAAAGAGAGGCCTCAAAAGATTTACACCAGAGTTGGATAAGAATAAATCATGCCCACAGACCCCCAACCACCACAGCACAGAAAAAAACCCCCCAAGCATTGGTCCAAGGTTCCCAAAGCTCCGCAAACCCCACAGCACCTGGCACACACTCACTAAAATATCCTCACCTCAATGGAAACCGGACGAGGCCATGTAGGAAAGAAAGACCAGCTGTACTTCACGACAAAATCACACCCATACAAAGAGAAAAGCCTCGCAGCGGACCACATGGTGCCACAGTCCAAGCCACTCCCCTTCCCCAGAAGAAGGACTCACAGAGTTGAGTTCACAGCACAAAAACCCGGACAAAGCTTCCCCGGCAGTCAATGCACTTTACTGTCGGGACTCCGAGCAGACCAGCTACACTTTCTTCCCCAATTCCCAGTGATGCCATGCTGTCCTAAAAGTACTTCTAAGGGGAGGTATGGAAGACAAAGGCAACAATTTTAAGAAGCAACAAATTCTAACTTTTTTTAACGCTCTGGAGCCTCAAACCTTGTGTCTATAGAGGACTTTAAATTCCTTTTTCCCAGGAGGACTTTAACCCCTTTTTCACTTTACCTCCCACAAGGATTCAAATCTGATTTAACTCTGGGGACTCTTAACCCTTTTAAAACCCAGCTTCACACAAAGCGACTCGTTCGTGTGCAAGTGTGCACGTTACCTCAAAGATTCCTTCACCAGCAATTCCCAGGAGACAAGAGGTTGACTGAGTGTTAAATTTAGAGAGAGAGATCAAGGTGAAGCTTACCTTGTGTGCCCATCTGTCTCATGCAATCAACGTTCAGACAGTCGCTTGTTCAGTCTACCTGGAAGCTCCACTTATGTTGGAATCCCACTGCTGCCACCATCTGATAGGTTCTTTTCCCAAGGGCTCACACACACCAACTTCTGCAAACAGTTTAAGTTTAATAAAGTTTGTACAAGCTAGGTGACCCCCCCCCCCCCGGCATGTGAGATTGAGTCAAAAGAGGCACTGAACAAAGAAAACACACCTTTTATACAGGTCAATTGGTCATGCTCACAGAGACTCTGGCCACTCCCCTCCCCCCCCCCCCCATCGTCACATGCCACTCAAGACAACCCACAGTCACTTCTTCACAGTCACATGTTACCCCGGGTATAATGGAGGATGAGATCATCCCCTCAGAGAAAATGTAGATGTCCTAATCCTGGGGAATCGTTACGCAGACCATTTCCTGACTCAGTGAGTTCCCCCAAGACAATACAGGTGTGACATACCTAGTTTCAGGGAATGGCTAGAAAGCATTTCTGAATGGAAGAGATTGAATGATAGTTTAATTTGATAATAGTAGGGGGAGTAGTAGCAAATGCCTGTCTAATTGGAGTGGGGATCATTCGCATTCTTGCCTGACTGTCATCCCCATCTACTTCTAGAATGTTCACTCAGTGTAGTTTAACCCTTTAATATTACATTAATGTCTAGAGAGATATTCCCATTTAATCTTTTAACATTACAATGTGAGGAGGCATTGGCTATGTCTTAATAAGCATATTAATCACTATTTTGCTTAAATAAATACCACTTCTGAGATGCTACAACATACACAACCACTTGATTATTTCTTTTATTCTGTAATATTATTAACAGTCTAGTACATGGTGTTCCTACCATGTCAAAGAGGTATGTACGGTTTGGTGCTCCGTCTTCAATGTGGTTGTCTCTGGACATTTCTCCATGGGGCTACTATTTGAGTCTAGGGAAAATCTGCTCTCCTACACCCACTTCTCAAAACGCAACTTTCCGTTCCACCTCTGCAGCAACTGATGCTTTCCCCACCCGCTCTGCTGTTTGATCCATCACCTCTCTCCCCAATCCATCTTGGACCTGTTCAGAACAGTGACTTAGTAGAAGCCATGGTCAACAAATGACACATTCTCTTTGTTAACTCTAAAACGTGAAGTCCGTCTTTAATGAGACAGGGCCTAATTTGGAACCTTAAAGGGGTAGGATTTCCATTCAAACCAAAACAACCTAGGGAATGGTACAGTCAATGGCAGAACCCTTAGTAGCAACAATGTACAGAGGGATCTAGGCGTACAGGTCCACAGTTCCCTGAAAGTGCCAACACAATTGGTCAAGAAGGGATATAGCATGTTGCCTTCATCAGTCGGGCACGGCGTATAAGAATTAGCAAATCATGTTGCAGCTGTATAGAACATTTAGTTAGGTCACATTTGGAATGTTGTATACAATTCTGGTCGCTGCACTATCAGAAGGAAATGCAGGCTTTGGTGAGGGTAGAGAAACAGTTTAGCAGGATGTTGCCTGTTGTGGAGATATGATAGGCAAGTTTTTTTTTAACGCAGAGGATGGTAAGTGCCTTGAATGTGTTGCCAGAGGAGGTGGTGAAAGTGGATACAGTAACAACATTTAAGAGGCATCTTGACAGATATACAAATAGACAGAAAATAGAGCAATACGGACCGCATAGAGACAAAAGGCCTTTAGTTTAGAAGGGCATCTGTGTCGGCACAGTATTAGTGAGCTGAAGGGCCTTTTCCTATGCTGCACTGTTCTTTGCTCTTTATCACAATCCAACCTGTTGAGATACTCATCCCTTATCTACCTGTCTCCAGGCTTTACCTGAACTCTACCGCCCTTGAACTCCCTGCTCTTCACTCCTAGGACCATCTTAAAAATCTCAGATGCTGCAAGGTCATTTCTGTTATACTAAAGACCCTGGTACTCTGACTGCCACGCTCCTGTAACCAAGAACCAACTCGACCTGATCTTTACTCAAAACTAGTGTCACCACAGCAGTTGATCAGTTCATTGGCTCGTTGCTGTTTCTGGGAGCTGTCTATGTGTGATTTCACTGCTCTGTTTCCCACACTGCAACAATGATGGAGAGAGTGAGGACTGCGGATCCTGGAGAGTCAGAGTCGAAAAGGGTGGTGCTGAGAAAGCACAGCAGGGCAGGCAGCATCCAGGAGCAGGAGAGGCGATGTTTCGGGAATAAGCCCCTTCATCAGCAACAAGGATGAAAAGCACTTCATAGTCTGTCCGGCGTAAATGTAATGGGTTTGTGAAAAGTACTGTTTAAATGAAATTCTTTCCTATTTCATTGTCCCAACCTCTAGATACTCTATACCTCACTTTCACAGACTAAAGACTTTATCGTTCCCACCAGGATTATGATACCCTCTCCAGTCGACTTTTTTTCCATCCACAGTGACCTCTCTTCCATTTCAACCAAAACATGATTGATGCACCGCGCTGCAAAAGAAAACCAAGAGTGTCCTCCCAAAGTTTCAATGCCTCTATCCCTGGAGCTCCACTTCTGACATCATTACTGCATCATTGCCAAATTCTAAGCTGCCGTTTAACAATGGGCCACTACCGCTCAGGGCAAATACTGCCTTCACCCTCGCTAGAACCATCTTCGTGTTGTCATACTGGAGTACATTCACCTAGTGCTGCTAAGCCATACAGTAAGTACCTACCCGTGCCTGTCTCCCTCATCTTCACAAGAAATAGGAGCTGGTGTTGATTATATGACTCGTCGAACCTGCTGCACCATTCAGTCCAGTGATAGACCGTACCGTGTGGAAACAGACCCTTTGATCCAACCAATCCATGCTGACCGTAACCGCAAACTAGTCCTACATGCCTGTGCTTGGCCCATATCCCACCAAGCATTTCTTACTCATGTACTTATCCAAAAGTCTTTTAAATGTTGTAACTGTACCCGCATCCACCACTTTCTTTGGCAGTTAGTTTATTCCACACACGAACCACTCTGTGTTTTAAAAAGTTGCCTCTCATACCTTTTTTAAATCTTTCTCCTCTCACCTTAAAAGTATGCTCCCTAGTCTTGAAATGCCCCACTCTAGGAAAAGGAGACCTGCCAGCCATTCACCCTATCTATACCCCTCATTAATTTATAAACTTCCTTAATGTCACCCCTCAACCTCCTATGCTCCAGTGGAAAATGTCCTAGTCTAACCAGCCTCTTCATATAATTCAAACCCTTCATTCCTGACAACATCCTGGTAAATCTCTTCTGAAAGCTCTCAGAATGTTAATATCCTTCCTATAATAGGGCAATCAGAACTGGGCACAGCACTCCAGAAGAGGCCTCATTGGCGTCATCTCCACTTTCCTATCTGCTCTCTATAATTCTTTGATTCCCTGAGAAAGCACTTCCTGCAGAAGCACTTTGACTTAGAAGACTTGGCAGAATCATAAAATCCCTGCAGTGCAGATAGACGTCATTTAGCCCAACAAGTCTGCACTTACCCTTCAAAGAGTATTGTGCCCAGACCCAGGTGGGAGGAAATAACCAATCAAAGTTGGGGAAATGGCTAAGAGCCTTGAGGCCATATGGAATCCTGAACAAGGACAGCATGATGGCTCAGTAGTTAGCGCTGCTGCCTCACAGCGTTAGGGACCTGGGTTCAATTCCACCCTCGGGACAAGTGTCTGTGTGGAGTTTGCACATTCTCCATGTCTGCGTGGGTTTCCTCCAGGTGCTCTGGTTTCCTTCCACAGTCGCTAAGATGTGCAGGTTAGGTGAATTAGCCATGCTAAATTACCCATAGTATCCAAGGTGTGCGGGTCAGGTGGATTAGCCATGGGAAATGTACAGTTATAGGAAGGGAGGGGGTGTCTGAGTGGAATGCTGTATGGAGGGTCAGTGTGGACTTGATGGGCCAAATGGCTTGCTACCACACTAGGGATTCTATGGTTCTAACCGGTAAAGAATATTGATGGGACAAACACAAGTGATTCAGACTTTTACCCCATCAGTAATTGTAATTTTTCACTTCTAAAATAGACTTCAGTCATAGAATCATGCTAATTTACTCATAAGCACCCTGTTTGTGTTTCCATTGAAGTTCAATGCTTATACCTTCCTCAAAAGCTGAAGGCTTCATTTCCTTACAGAAGAGAAAGTGAGCATGTGCTCTTTGAAGGACTTCTCCAAATTCAGCTGCAGGTTCCTCTTTGGATTTTCAACCCAACACTGGTCCAGACTTTATCTCAACCACGTCTGCTGTTTTTCTCACTTCTTTGTACTCGTCCTGGAGAACACTGAAACCAAACAATCGGAACTTACGTTTATGGGAGTGAAATGTGTTGCCTGAAAGGACAGTGGATGGAACCAGGTTGAACAGTAACTTTCGCTTGCAAAAGCAAAGTTTTCAGGGCTGTGGGGAAAGAATTGGGCAGTGAGTGGGACTAATTGGCTGACTTGAGAGAGCTGAAATTTGTGTTCTTGTGCTGTTTGATTGAAAGTCCCCTTGAGGTTATGGCCCTCACAATCCTTTACAAATGGGTAATAGAATGCATTCTGTCCAAGTGTATAACAGCGTTATACTACTCTTCCCAGGACAGTAAGAAACTACAGAAGGTTGTGTGCATAGCCCAGACCATCACTGAAGCCAACCTCCCATCCACAGACTCCATTTACACTTCTCGTTGCCGCGGAAAGACTGTCAAAGACCCCTCCCACCCCAGTAATACAGTCTTCCAACCTCTTCCATCAGGCAGAAGATTCAGAAGCTTGAACACACACACACACAGACACACACACATCAACAGGTTCTTCCCAGCTAAGGCTGCTGAATGCACCTCTCTAATTTCAATTTCAATCAAATGTTGATCTTTTATGCACCTCGCTTTGTTTAAACACCCTATGATCTGCATTGTCTTGTTTGTCTGTACTGCTTGCAAAACAAAACATTTCACCGTACTTATGAAGATGTGACAATAAATCAAATCAAATAGATTTCTCATTTAAACATAACTACAGCATCTCCAGGATCAATTTCACCCAGCTCCCCAGAATAATCTTTGGCCTTTTTGCCTTGTCATCAATTTGTGTTTTGGTAGGTTAAAAAAAAGCACCTTAATACAGGGATAGCACCGTGGCTCAGTGTTTAGCACTGCTGCTTCACAGTGCCAGGGACTTGGGTTCAATCCCTGCCTCAGGCAGTTGTCTGTGTCACATTTGTATGTTCTCCCTGTGTCTGTGTGGGTTTCCTCCCACAGTTGAAAGATGTGCAGGTTAGGTAAATTGACCATATTGTTGGGTGCATTAGCCAAGGGTAAATATAGGATAGGATAATGGGTCTGGGTGGGCTACTCTTCAGAGGGTAAGTGTGGATTTGTTGGGCCAAATGGCCTGTTTCCATACTGTAGGGAATCTAATGATGTCTTCTCAGGTTGTATAGATTTTAAAAAATTTAATGGTAGATAAACAGGAGGCTGGAAGAACACACAAAGTCAGGCAGCATCAGGAGGTGGAGAAGTTAACATTTTGAGTGAAACCCTTAGTCCTGAAGAAGGGTTACATCTGAAACATTAAACTTCTCCACCTCCTGATGCTGCTTGACTTGCTGTGTTCTTCCAGCCTCCTGCTTGTCTACCTTGGATTCCAGCATCTGCAGGTTTTTTTTGTCATTTTATTTGTGCAGATTTGAAATTCTCTCTCTGGAAAGGCATAAACAGTTCTAAGCGGCGAGAGACCAAGACAAGATAAAGGTCACATAAAGTGTACCTCTTCTGAGGTCACTGTATTGCTGAACTTGCATCTATCTGTGCAAGTGTTTGGGAAATGACCCTGAAGTAGACTAAACGATGGACATCTTGGGCACCTTACCTGTATTCAAACAACTTTGAAAAGTGGTGAACTGCTGGCTCGTGGAAGTAACAAGTCGTCAGAGAATGGGGTCAGTCCTCATCTGGCAGCTACCACCTTTAAGTGGAGGATGGATCAGGAAAACTTAAAAATGACCAAAGGAAGGGTTTCTCAACACTTCAACCCAAGAACAACATGGTTTCACAAACAACTGAGATTAACACATTCTGTGTTGTTACCACAACCTATCGGGATTAACACATTCTCTGCCAACTGTCTCTTCATCTTGTATCAATGAGCCACCTTCACATCGTGGATTATGTGGATTTCCTATCTCTTAAGCTAATGGATCATATCTAAACAATTGCCTGACAAATTAACTTAATATTGCTTCCAAGCATTTTGGAGTATTTCTGGCTGTCAGACACTATGTACAGGTATGATCATGCACAAGCTTCCACTGTACACTGACAGCAGCACTGCACCACCTCTTGGCTTCTCCACTACCTCCTTCAACATCATAATACTTTTCCAAGAACTTTTCCTACTTCTGATAAAAGTTTGGACAGGAGAGTAAAATCTTACATCAAGGCAATATATATATATATGTGTGTGTGTGTGTGTGAAATATTGGCCTCACCTTTAGTGATAGCTGAATCTGCTCTGATGAAATGAAAATGCAGCATTTGGGATCTGAGGAGCTGGGGTAAGTAACTGTGTACTAGGCTAATAACATTGAAAGAACTAATCCATGCATGAACTCAAAAGGAATTAGTTATCTTGATTTATCAAAATCAGGTGCAGAAAGAGGGAAATAAAGTTTGCATTGGGAACAAAATCAACAGAAAAAATGCACTTCTAACATAACCAACAATTAGTACTTGAAAGAATGAGATTGCAAACATGTTGAGAGTTAGTCTTTGATGTCGGAGGGATACATTGGTCGTACTTAACAATTATTGAATGAACCTCTGACAGCTTGTCCAAGGTCATTTAAATGTATCAGAACCTGAAATGAATCTCTGTATCACTTCAAATCAGCTCCAGTTTTCTGATTGAGAGATTTAATTCTTATCTATATTTGCACAGCTGAATGCATTTCAATGGTGAAGTAGGCATGAGATACCATTTTTGCTAAGCGACTAGTAAACCCACAAAATTTTGCTATCAGTTTGGATTTCTGTGTTTATTCTTGCATTGGCCCTTGCCTGAAGTTGCTGTGTATGGGTCCATAAATAATCACACGTCATATAATATCCATTATTTGTTATTTATGTGTTGGTTAATGAAACTCATCAATGCTTACATATTTATGAGCATGCTGAACTTGTCAGTGTGCTTTGCATGTAAATTAATCAGTTGGAAAATACAGGTGATTTACTGGTGGTGGTGGTTAATAGATGCAAAAAAGCACAGGAGACTTGGTGTTGAAATAAAAGCGCATTCACTTTGGTCCAACCAGTCCATGCTGACCATAATCCCAAATTAAACTAGTTCCACCTGCGTATGCTTGGTTCATATCCTTCCAAACATTTCTTCTTCATGTACTTATCCAATGTATTTTAAACATTGTAACTGTGCCCACATCCACAACTTCCTCTGGAAGTTCATTCCACACATGAACCACTCTGTGTAAAAAAAAATTGCCTCTCGTGTCTTTTTTAAATCTTTCTCCTCGCACCTTAAGAATGTGCCCCCCCGAGTCTTGAAATCCCCACCCTAGGAAAAGACATCTATTATTCACCTTATGTTAACTCATAATTTAAAAATCTCTATATGGTCAAAGGAAAGGACCTTGACTATTCACCCTAAGCATACCCCTCATGACTTTATAAACCTCTATAAAGTCACCCTTCAACTCCACTTTTCTGTCATCCTCAAAACCTGTGTCAATCAAAAATCTAATTAACTCTGCCTTGAATAAACCCAATGACCCAATATTGACTAATTTCTGTTGGAAGAGAATTCCTCACTAAAATGGGAGACTCTGAATATTTCTTGGATAATTTTGCATGCTGATGCATTTGCGTATTCGCTGTGAAAGAAGTCTCAGCCTCTCCCCACAACTCAAACCCTCCATTCCTGGATGGAGAGGGGAATAAAATGAGCAGTCTCGAAGAGGCATCAGTTAGAGGTATATGATTTGTAATGTGTTCACTGTAAACAAAAGCTTGCAAGTGAAATAAAAAGATTCAGCTGCAGTTCTTTTCTTCACCATCTGGCTATCCGAGTGTTGACAGATAGCCTCGCCATAATTTTGACAGCACATTACATGCCATTCCATTCAGGCTTACAACCAGACTTGTGGTGTTTATAAAAAAAAGATATAACGCATGACAACTCAAACAGATGACATTAATTGTAGATACTTGGGAGCTGTTACACCAGCATCAGGAGTAGGCCATACAGCTTTTTAGACCCTGTTTCCAACACTCGATCAGTTAATGGATCTGCAGCAGTTCCACGTTTGTTGCCCTTGCTTCACATTGGTACCCATGATTATTACAGATACCCCCCGCTATCCAAAAGTAGAGCGTACCTAGGAAACCTTTCAGAAGCCAAAAATGGCATAACGTTAATGTGCAAGATTTATATGGGAAAAAGAATTGCTGTGTTTCGTAAAAGCAAAAATCCTCTCCAGATTCGTGAAAACAAGTACAAATGTAGGTCTTTCGTAAAAGCAAAATTGCGTAAAGTGAACATTCGAAAAGCAGGGGATACCCGTATCTGAAAAGGAAGGGTGTGCAGGGCCAGAAGGTGAGCAAGTGACACTTGGTGAAATGCTGCTTCAGGGAGACAGCACAGATGTAATGAGCTGAATAGTTTCCTCTATGCTGTGACCTTTCTGTGGTTTCCCAGTAGATATCAGGTTGGAAGTGGTGCATAAGAAGTAGGAACAGAAGGTTATTCAGCCTCACAATCCTGCTCAGCAAGTTCATTAAAATCATGGCTCATCTGACTGTGGCTTTAACTCCACTTTTCTGCCATCCTCAAATCCTTTGTTAACCAAAAATCTTTTTAACTCTGCCTTGAATAAATTCAATGACCCAATAGCGACTTATTTCTGTGGAAGAGAGTTCCTTACTAAAATGGGAGACTCTGAATACATCTTGGATATTTTTGCATGCTGATGTATTTGCATGTTAGCTGTTTGTTCATGCAAATTATTTGATCAGACCCCTCAGTCATAGTTTCTGCAAAACACAGTCATTATCTGTGATCCCGCACACCTTCCAAGGACCCCTTCGCCCACCTCCAACACACTGCATCCACCTGGACACCCCGCGCTGGCCTATTACCTGCCCTCGACCTCTTCATTTCCAACTGCCGCCGGGACATTAACTGCCTCAACCTGTCGTCCCCCTCCCCCACTCCAACCTCTCACCCTCAAAACACGCAGCCCTCCAATCCCTCTGCTCCAATCCCAACCTCACCATTAAGCCAGCGGATAAAGGGGGCGCAATGGTAGTCTGGCGCACTGACCTCTACACCGCTGAAACCAAACGCCAACTCGAGGACACCTACTGCTCCCTCGACCATGACCCCACCCCCCATCACCAAACCATCATCTCCCAGACCATACAGAACCTCATCACCTCAGGAGATCTCCCACCCACAGCTTCCAACCTCAGTCCGGGAACCCGGCACTGCCCGGTTCTACCTCCTTCCCAAGATCCACAAGCCTGACCACCCTGGCCGACCCATTATCTCAGCATGCTCCTGCCCCACTGAACTCATCTCTACCTACCTTGACACTGTCCTATCCCCCCTAGTTCAGGAACTCCCCACATACGTTCGAGACACCACCCACGCCCTCCACCTCCTCCAAGACTTCCGTTTCCCCGGTCCCCAACGCCTTATGTTCACCATGGATATCCAATCCCTCTACACCTCCATTCGCCATGACCAGGGCCTCCAAGCCCTCCGTTTTTTCCTCTCCAGACGTCCCCAACAGTACCCTTCCACTGACACTCTCATTCGTTTGGCCGAACTGGTCCTCACCCTTAACAATTTCTTCTTTGAATCCTCCCACTTCCTCCAGACCAAAGGGGTAGCCATGGGCACACGTATGGGCCCCAGCTATGCCTGTCTCTTTGTTGGCTATGTAGAACAGTTCATCTTCCGTAATTACACCGGCACCACTCCCCAACTCTTCCTCCGCTACATTGATGACTGCATTGGCGCCACCTCGTGCTCCCGCGAGGAGATTAGATTAGATTAGATTAGATTACTTACAGTGTGGAAACAGGCCCTTCGGCCCAACAAGTCCACACCGCCCCGCCGAAGCGTAACCCACCCATACCCCTACATCTACATCTACCCCTTACCTAACACTACGGGCAATTTAGCATGACCAATTCACCTGACCTGCACATCTTCGGACTGTGGGAGGAAACCGGAGCACCCGGAGGAAACCCACGCAGACACGGGGAGAACGTGCAAACTCCACACAGTCAGTCGCCTGAGGCGGGAATTGAACCCGGGTCTCAGGCGCTATGAGGCAGCAGTGCTAACCACTGTGCCACCGTGCCACCAACACATTCCACCCTGACCTTAAATTTACCTGGACTATCTCTGACACCTCGCTCCCCTTCCTGGACCTCTCCATCTCCATTAGTGACGACTGACTTGACACTGACATTTTTTACAAACCCACCGACTCCCATAGCTACCTGGATTACACCTCTTCCCACCCTATCTCTTGCAAAAATGCAATCCCATATTCCCAATTTCTCCACCTCCGCCATATCTGCTCCCAGGAGGACCAGTTCCACCATAGGACACACCAGATGGCCTCCTTCTTTAGAGACCGCAATTTCCCTTCCCATGTGGTTAAAGATGCCCTCCAACGCATCTCGTCCACATCCCGCACCTCCGCCCTCAGACCCCACCCCTCCAACCGTAACAAGGACAGAACGCCTCTGGTGCTCACCTTCCACCCTACAAACCTTCGCATCAACCAAATCATCCACCGACATTTCCGCCACCTCCAAAAAGACCCCACCATGAGGGATATATTTCCCTCTCCACCCCTTTCCGCCTTCCGCAAAGACCGTTCCCTCCGTGACTACCTGGTCAGGTCCACACCCCCCTACAACCCACCCTCCCATTCTGGGACTTTCCCCTGCCACCGCAGGAACTGTAAAACCTGTGCCCACACTTCCTCCCTCACCTCTATCCAAGGCCCTAAAGGAGCCTTCCACATCCATCAAAGTTTCACCTGCACATCCACCAATATCATTTATTGTATCCGTTGCTCCCAATGTGGTCTCTTCTACATTGGGGAGACTGGGCGCCTCCTAGCAGAGCGCTTTAGGGAACATCTCCGAGACACCCGCACCAATCAACCAAACCGCCCCGTGGCCCAACATTTCAACTCCCCCTCCCACTCTGCCGAGGACATGGAGGTCCTGGGCCTCCTTCACCGCTGGTCCCTCACCACCAGACGCCTGGAGGAAGAACGCCTCATCTTCCGCTTCGGAACACTTCAACCCCAGGGCATCAATGTGGACTTCAACAGCTTCCTCATTTCCCCTTCCCCCACCTCATCCTAGTTTCAAACTTCCAGCTCAGTAACTGTCTCCTTGACTTGTCCGGACTTGTCCGACCTGCCTATCTTCTTTTCCACCTATCCACTCCACCCTCTCCTCCTTGACCTATCACCTTAATCTCCTCCCCCACTCACCCATTGTACTCTATGCTACTTTCTCCCCACCCCCACCCTCCTCTAGCTTATCTCTCCACGCTTCAGGCTCACTGCCTTTATTCCTGATGAAGGGCTTTTGCCCGAAACGTCGATTTCGCTGCTCGCTGGATGCTGCCTGAACTGCTGTGCTCTTCCAGCACCACTAATCCAGTATTATCTGTGATATCCTAACGCTGTCTGGTAGTCACCACCAATAAATTTTGGATTTCCTTTGCCTTTGAGTTGAATTTCTTTCAGGATTCAGAAGAGATTTATGGGGAGGCAATGGCCAGTGGTATTGGCACTGGATTGTTAATCTAGAGACTTGGGTTACATTCTGAGGCTGAGGTTTGAATCACACCATGGCAAATGGTGGAATTTGACTTCAATAAAAATCGGGAATTAATTGTTTCATGACGACCATGAAATGATTGTTGTTAAAAACCCATCCTGTTCACTAATCTCATTTAGGGAAGGAGACTCCCATCCTTATATTGCCTGGCCTACATGTGACTCCATAGCCAATGTGGTTGACTCTTAACTGCCCTTTGGGCAGTTAGAGATAGGCAATAAATGCAGGCCTACCCAGTGACATCCATGTCCTATGAATGACATTTTAAAAATTTACCGGGATGTTGCTGGGTACAAAAGGTTTGAGTTGTAAAGAAAGGCTGGGATTTTTTCACTGGAGCATAAGAGGTCAAGAGGTGATCTTATGGACGTTTTTTAAATCATGAGGGGTATAGATAGGTAGGTGTCTTTTCTATAGGATGGGGGATTTCAAGCAGTGAGAGGAGAGAGATTTAAAAGAAATGAGGGACAATTTTTTTACATGGAGAGCAGTTCACATGTGGAATGAATTTCCTGAGGAAGTGGTGGATCAGAGAATCCCTACAGTGTGGAAACAGGCCCTTCAGTCCAGCAAGTTCACACTGACCCTCTGAAGAGTAACCTACCCAGGCCCATTCCCCTCCCTTATTATCCTCTATTTACCCCTGATTAGTGCACTCAATGTGGGCACAGTTACAATGTTTAAAAGACACTTAGATAAATACCTGAATAGGAAAGGTTTGGAGGGATATGGGCCAAGCACAGGCAGGTGGGATTAGTTTAGTGTATGTTCAGCACGGAATGGTTGAATTGAATGGTCTGTTCCCGTGCTGAATGACTCAATAATCTTGGATAAACCTGCCCCAAATTTAGTTAGTTTATTTTGGTAAGGGAGAGGGGAGGAGTCTACGGGAAACAGAAGCAGCCTAACTGGAAAGGACAAGATATCATAGGAAAGTCAAAAACCAAAGACGGTTGTTGATGGGAAGGGGATAATTAAAATGATGGGATTGGAATCTAAAGACATGGTTAAGCATAAAGTGAGAGGAAATCTTACTAAAAGTGGGTTTATACAATAATTCACACACTGTCTGTAATGATGCAGGCATCATGTTTTGGGAGGAACCTGTCATGATAGGGATTACTAGGAAACAAGTGGCTTTCATTGGTTGAGAGTAGTGAAATATTGTAGCAGTGATCAAGCCTAAAGATTCATTAGGTCACACAACCCCCATCAGTAAAAACATGAGAGGTTTTAAAGTTGTCAACATTCAGTCTGAGCCCTTTCAGCCATTGTTTGGAGCAACAGCCAGAATCTCATCTTGCAACCAAACAGGGACCAGGATCTGTAGCTTAGGAAGCCCTGAACTACTTTGTTATTCATTGAACCAGTGAGATAGGCAACAGGGAAGAGGAAATGGAGTTCCGACTATGTGCACAGGATGTTATCTAAACCATTTGTAAAAAGTTCAACAAGGGAAGATTTACTATTGAACCCAGTAATGGCAAACAGATAAAAGAAGCAAAAGGGGAGAGCATCTGGGTAACACAGCCCATAGTATTTAACACACCTTAATAGATGAATGAATAAGACCAGAGAATTCAGAGATGGGGACAAATATTAGAATTGCTGGCTTCAGTGCAGACTGTAGAACTTGGGAGTTACGAGCAATTATTTAGAGGGGCAGAAAATGAGAGGCGGTGTTCCACATGGATGTGCTGGAGCCAGTGCTGTTCACAATTTACATTAACTAGTTATACTTGGAATCCAGAACATAATTGTTTGTGGTTGTGGTCATAGCCAATACTGGGGAAGGTTGCAGCAAATTACAGGGTGTCACTTATTTGTAGAATGGGCACAGAATCGGTAAATAAGCATCAGTGCAAATAAATGTGTGTTCATACATTTTGGTAGCACAAATTGGGAATTAAGTCAAAGGTGAGGTGGATGAACAAAGGAATCTTGAGGACAAATACATTGATCATGTAGTAATTGGAATCATAGCCAAGTGGATCTCATTAATTATGAGTTCCCCGATTGGGCTTGTTAACCTGGGCCAACAGGGAGCCCTGGCTGTCAGATACAAACAGGAGATGAGCTGTTCAGGGAAAGGTGGGCGCCGCAGGGAGTGGAGTGCATTATTTCCCCCTCCAACTCTATTTTGATTTAACCCCTGCCCTGCCCTTCTCTGTTTGACCACGCAGCATTGCCCTGTGATGTGAAGGGCACTGCTTGTCACTGGCCACTCAGGTGTTTCTTTGCTTCCTGGTGGTGGATATTGAATAAAGACCTGCACACACACAACATGGGTGCTGGGGTAAAAAAAATAACACTACCGCAGTTAGGCGGTAGTGTGTGGAAAGGAAAAAAAATAAACAGGAGATGATTTAACCCGTGCTCTACCCCTCACTCTTTGATCACGCAGCATTGCCCTCTAAGGAGGGCACTGCTTGTCACTGGCCACTTGGGTGTTTCCTTTCTTCCTGGTAGTGGAAATTGAATAAAGATTTGTACACTTGTTGTCTTTCACTGTGTCTCACATGCTAAAAAAAAACAAAATAAACAGGAGGTGCTACAGTCGGTGTATTACTGCTGGTACTGAGGAGGAGAAGAGGAGTTTCTTTGTCTCAGTCTCTCCTCCCTCCCCCACCTTGTTTAGGGAAGATAGTTGTTTCTTTTTCGTTTGGGTTTCTTTATTGTTTGTGTTTTGTTTTTCAAAAAAAATAACCAGGAGATTTAGTCTCCTCAGTTTAGAGCACTGACTCTGTGCTGGCTGGTGCCACAGTCAGTGTGTTAAAAAAATATGAACAGGAGATTCAGAAGGTCTCCTTAGTTTAGGGACTGGCTTTGAGCTGGCTGGTCACAGCCCATGTACAGTGCACTTGTAAATAATGGGTGACTTGGTGCTGGAATATTGGCTCGGTGCAGTTATTTCAGGTCTCTAGAAGTTGCTTATTGATTAGTGAGAGCATATAAAATTAAGCTTCATTTTGACAGGGATGGAATTGAAAAACAGTGAAGTTGTGCTCAACTTATATTGAACCTTGGTTAGACCACATTTAGATTTTGGGGTTGCAGTTCTGCTAGCTGTATTAGTAAATAGGAAATACAGCCTCTGGAGAGGGTGCATAGAAGATTTATAAAGGGCGGGCTTACATTGCAAGAAAGGATGAACAAGTTGAATCTCTTTTGGTAAAAGAAGGCAGTGGTGGATAACTATTAGAGGATTTTAAAATGATGAACAGTTTTGACAGAGTGGCTATAGATTGTATTTGTGGAGAATGTTATAGCTAGAATCCATCAGTACAAGGTTGTCACTAAGAAAGCCAAAGAGTGGTCAGAATGTGGAACTTCCTATCGCAGGCAGTGGTTGGAACAAATCTATAACTGCACTTTAGGGAAAACTTAACAAGCACATGAGGGATGAGAGAATAGAGGGTTCAACAGTTTGTCAGAACCCATCAGAGAGAGAGAAAAGCAGAAGGCTTCTTGAAAGGTTAGCATTGTCACTGAGAAAAAAATAAGTTTCCCATTTCTCTGCTTTAATTCATCTGCAGTTGAACCTCTTATCCATGCATTTACCATCTCTAGACTTGACCATTTGATTGTCTCCCACCTGGCCTCTCACCTTATATTCTCCTCGGCCTTAAACTCGACCAAACCTCTGCTGCACATGTACTGACTCACTGCATCCCATTGTCTAGCCCCCTATGCTCACTGATAACAGCTCCCAGCTCAGCAGGCCCTTGTCTTTAAGGAAGTATATTGGAGGCAGCTCAGAGAAGATTCACTTTGTATGCTCTCTGGTATAGAAGGATTGTCATGTGAGCAAAACCTGAACAATTTGAGACTCCTCTAGCTGGAGTTTAGAAGAATGGGAGGTGATCTCGTTGAAGCATAGGATTCTCATCGGGCTTGAGAGGGTAAATGCTGAGAGAATGTTTACCCTCATGGGAGAGTCTAGGACCAGAGGTAACAGTCTCAAAAATAAAGGGACGCCAATTTAAGACTGACATGAGGAGGAATTTCTTCTCTCAGAGAGTTGTGAAACTTTGGAACTCCTTGCTTCAGGTAGCTGTGGGGCAGAGTTCCTGTGTGTATTTAAGGATGAAATAGGTAGATTCGTTGTCAGAAGGGAAATCAAATGTTACATGGAAAGGGCAGGAATATTGCATCAGCCATGATCCTATTGAATGGTGGAGCAGGCTAGAGGTGCCAAATGGCCTACCCCTGTTCCTGTTTCTTATGGTCTTTCCTTAATTTATAAACCTTAATACTTGTTTTCAATCTCTTTCCTAATATCACCACTTCAAATCTCCTTAACCTGCTCCAACCTTACAACACTCTGAGATTTCAATGATTCATTCTGTGATGAATATGAATAAGCATGAGGCACAGCTGAGGTGTCAGTCACTAGAAGACTTCTTGAATGCAGTATTAGGGAAACTTATCCACAGTGAAGTGAAGCACTTGACTATTTGCCTGAAGTGAGACAGGCTCTGAGTGTCCATGGCTTTCAAGCAATCTGTTGTTTTTCCCAAAGTCCTTTGAAGCTCTTAAGGACCAACATAGGCATTTGAATGGGTTTTATGTAAGATGCACTTCCACAGCTAGAGAACAACTTGGGTCTCAATCTGAAGCAGCAACAGCTCCTGGTCAGTAGCTTCTTCCTATTGCTGAGGGATCCAACAGCATGTGAATCCTCCATGAACTACTGCAGCTGTTACAAGGGATCAAACCCACACTGTTGGTTTTATTCTGCATGACAACTCATCACCTAACCAATTGAGCACCCAGTGTTGAGGTGGGGATTAAATGCTATGTAGTTGAGCCAATGAAGTTAGCTGTCACACAGCTCTGAACTCAGTAGAGTCATAGAGGTGTACAGCACGGAAACAGACCTATCTGTCTAATTCGTCCAGGTAATCCCAATATCCTAAATTAATAAAGAAGAAGAACAGAGAAAATTTACAGCCTAGGAACAGGCCCTTCTGCCCTCCAATCCTGAGCCAATCCAAATGTACTGTCTTAACCTGTCGGTCAATTCCTAAGCATTTGTATCCTTCTACTCCCCACGTACTCATACATCTGTTGAGATGCATCTTAAATGAATCTACCCTGCCTGCCTCTGCCACCACTGCTGGCAACGCAATCCAAACGCCCACCACCCTCTGTGTGAAGTACTTGCCTCGTGTATCCCCCTTAAACTTTCCACCTCTCACCTTGAAAGTGTGACCTCTCGTTATTGAATCCTTCACCCTGGGAATAAAGCTTGTCTCTATCCACCCTGTCTGTACCCTTCATGGTTTTGTAAACCTCAATCAGGTCCCCCCCCCCACCATCTCCTTTTTCCTAATGAAAATAAACCCAACCTACTCAACATCTCTTCACAATGAGCACCTTCCATTAATCTACTCCCATTGGCCAGCATTTGGCCCAAATCCCTCTAAACCCTTCCTATTCATATACCCATCCAGATGCTTTTTAAATGTTGCAATTGTACCAGCCTCCACCACTTCCTCTGTCGCCTCATTCCATACACACACCATCCTCTGCGTGAAAAAGTTGCCCCTTAGTTCCTTTTAAATCTTTCCACTCTCACCTTAAACCTATACCGCACCAATCAACCACACCGCCCCGTGGCCCAACATTTCAACTCCCCCTCCCACTCTTGCCGAGGACATGGAGGTCCTGGGCCTCCTTCACCGCTGCTCCCTCACCACCAGACGCCTGGAGGAAGAACGCCTCATCTTCCGCCTCGGAACACTTCAACCCCAGGGCATCAATGTGGACTTCAATAGCTTCCTCATTTCCCCTTCCTCCACCTCACCCTAGTTCTAAACTTCCAGCTCAGTAACTGTCCCCATGACTTGTCCGGACTTGTCCTACCTGCCTATCTTCTTTTCCACCTATCCACTCCACCCTCTCCTCCTTGACCTATCACCTTCATCTCCTCCCCCACTCACCCATTGTACTCTATGCTACTCTCTCCCCACCCCCACCCTCCTCTAGCTTATCTCTCCACGCTTCAGGCTCACTGCCTTTATTCCTGATGAAGGGCTTTTGCCCGAAACGTCGATTTCGCTGCTCGTTGGATGCTGCCTGAACTGCTGTGCTCTTCCAGCATCACTAATCCAGTATTAAAGCTATACCCCCTAGTTTTGGACTCCCCTACCCTGAGAAAATGACCTTGGCTATTCACCATATCCATGCCCCTCATGGTTTTATAATCCTCCGTAAGGTCACCCTTCAGCCTCCTATGCTCCAGGGAAAACAGCCCCAGCCTATTCAGCCTCCCTCTATAGCTCAAACCCTCCAACCCCAGCAATTTCCTTTTCTGAACCCTTTCAAGTTTAACAACATCTTCCCTATAGCAGGGAGATCAGAATTGAACACAGTATTCCAAAAGAAGCCAAACCAATGTCCAATGACCAAGGCAATTTCTCAATGTCTTCTCTATGGACAATTTCACTTATGTGATCATTGTATACAATATAAATTATATGGTATACCTGTCCCTGATTTTAGCAAAATGCATCCTTTAATTTCTTCGAACCAACTCTTCTGATTATACTAACATCTAACAGACACTTGTTTGCCATTGTTCAAATAAGGAATGAAGGGTCACAAAGAGTACAGAATGCTGCTGTAGTCAAAATTTCCGCAGTGTCTCAATTCAGCAGTTACCTAAACTGTGCTGTTTATTTAACAACACTAGTCACAGAGTGGAAACAACATGGAAACAGAACCTTCAGTCCAACCAATCCATGCCAACCATGTTCCCAAACTAAACTAGTCCCACCTGCCTGTGTTGGCTTATGCCCGAAACGTTGATTCTCCTGCTCCTTGGATGCTGCCTGACCTGCTGTGCTTTTCCAGCAACACATTTTCAGCTCTGATCTCCAGCATCTGCATTCCTCACTTTCTCCCCATAGCCTCCAAACCTTTCCTATTCATGTACTTATCCAAATCTCTTTAAAATACTGTAAGTGTACCACCACTTCCTCTGTCTTAGGGGAGCAGATGGCCTACTGGTATTATTGCTGGACTGTTAATCCAGAGATGCTAGGTAATGTTCTAGTGACCTGTGTTCAATTCCTGCCATGGCAGATTGTGGAATTTGAATTGAAATAGAAAAAGAAATCTGCAATTAAGAGTCTAATAATGACCATGAAACCATTGTCAATTGTTGGAAAAACCCATGGGTTTACTAATATCTTTTAGGGAAGGAAATCTGCTATCCTTACCTGGTCTGGCCTACAAGTGACTCCAGAGCCACAGCAATGTGATTGACATTTAAATACCCTCTGGGCAATTAGGGATGAACAATAAATGCTGGCCTAGCCAACGATGCCTTTGTCTCGTGAATGAATGAAACAAAAGTTCATTTCACACACTAGCCACTCTTTGTGTAAAAAAAAGTTGCCCCTCATGTCCTTTTTAATTCTTTCTCCTCTCACCTCAAAACTTTGCTCCCTAGTTTTGGACTTCCCACCCCCACCCCCCTTAGGGAAAAGACCCTTGCTGTTCACCTTACCTCATGATTTGATAAACCTCAATCTCTTACGCTGCAGTGAAGGAAGTCCCAGCCTGTCCAGCCTCTCTTTATAACTCAAACCTTCTGGTCCCAGGAACATCCTGGTAAATCTCTTCCGAACCCTCTCCAGGTTAATAAAATTCTTCCTATAACAGGGCAACTAGAATTCCCACAGTACTCCAGAAGATGCCTCACCAACATCCAGTACAACCTCAACATGGTATCCCAACTCCTTTATTCAAAGGCTTGAGCAATGAAGGCAAGTGTCACAAACACCTTCTTAACCACACTGTCTGCCTTTGACCCAAATTTCAAAGAATTGTGTTCCTGAACATCTCGGTCTCTCTGTTCTACAACACTACACAGAGCCCTGTGATTAGTTTTATATATCCTACATCCATATTTTAGATATAAGTCATGGCTCACTTGTAGCTTTGTTGCATCTGAATTGTAAGAGCGTGGATAGAGTCATTGGCACACAGCACCCAGTGGAGTGCTACACTGTCATAGCAGCTGTCTCCCGATTCAATGTTGAACAAAGGCCCTGTCTGCACTGTCAGATAGATAATAAAGTTCTCCCACTCGAGATGGAAGAGCAGGGGGGTTGTTCTGCCAACATTTACCTGTTGACTAATATTAATCGATTAGATTTATTCCTGGTTATTTATTTCATCAAAGGTTACAGAAGAGAGAGGCAAATGATGGGATTGTGTTAATACCAATAGTCCAGTAATTCATGTTAACTCTGGAGGTGGGAGTTCACCTCTCATTTGAGCAAACAATGGAATGTAAAATAGTTTTTATTTAAAAGAAAAGAATCTGGAATTGCAAGTTAGACTGTTAATAATGGTGACCGTGAAACTATCAATGACTGTTGTAAAACTTGCTTCACTAACTTCCTTCATGGAGGGAATTCCTTGCCTGGTCTGGCCTATGTGAGACTCCAGACCCACAGCAATGTGATTAACCCTTAACTACCCTCTAAAATGGCCCTAGCAGGCCACATAGTTCAAGATTGGTGCTCCACGGGCTGCTCAGTGGTTAGCACTGCTGCCTCAGTGCCAGGGACCTGGGTTTGATTCTGGCCTCGGGCGATTGTCTATGTGGAGTTCACAAATTCTCCCCCTGTCTGTTTCGGTTTCCTCCAGGCACTCCGGTTTCCTCCCACGGTCAGGTTAGGTGAATCGGCCATGCTAAATTGCCCATAGTGTCCAGGGGTGTGCAGGCTTAGTGGATGAGCCATGGGAAATGCAGCGTTGAGGGGGGGGGGGTATTGGTGGAATTTGGAGGGGCAATGTGGACTCAATGGGCCGAATGACTTGATTCAGGGATAATCAGAGATGGGCAACAATTGTTGGCCTTGCTAGTGATGCCCATACGTCATGTATGTGGGTTATAGGGGTGGGTCTTCCTTACTGTTCTGTTTTGATACCATCGCCTTGATAAATTATTATTCTCTCTCCACCTTAATTAATTTGTACAGTTTTGGTTTATAGAGTCATAGAGGTGTACAGCATGGAAACAGACCCTTTGGTCCAATTTGTCCATGCCAAGCAGATATCCTAAACTAATCTAGTCCCATTTGCAAGCACTTGGTCCATCTCCCTCTAAATCCTTCCTGTTCATGTATCCATCTAGATGCCTTTTAAATGTTGTAATTGTACCAGCCGCCACAACTTCCTTTGGCAGCTTATTCCATACAGGCACCACCTCTGCATGAAAAGGTTGCCCTTAGGTCCCTTTAAAATTATCCCCCCTTCATCTTATACCCATGACCTCTTGTACTGGACTCCCCTACCCTAGGGTTTGTCTATTTACCCTATCCTTACCCCTCATGATTTTATAAATCTCTATAAGGTCAGCCCTTAGTTTCTGACCCTCCAGGGAAAGTAGCACAGCATATTCAGTCTCTCCTTGTAGCTCAAACTCTCCAACTCTGGCAACATCTTTGTAAATCTTTTCTGAATGCTTTCAAGTTTCGCAACATCCTTCCTCTAGGAGAGAGACCAGAATTGCAGACAATATTCCAAAAGTGGCCTAACCAATGTCCTGTACAGCTGAAACATGTCCACCCAACTCCTGTACTCAATGCACTGACCAATAAAGGAAAGCATACCAAACGTCTTCTTCACTATCCATCTACCTGTAACTCCACTTTCAAGTAGCTATGAATCTGCATGCCAAGGTCTCTTTGTTCAGCAACACTTCCCAGGCCCTTATCATTTAGTGTATAACTCCTGCCCTGATTTGCCTTTCCAAAATGCAGCTCCTCACATTTATCTAAATTAAACTGTCATCAACCACTCTTCAGCCTATTAGCCCATCTGATCAAGATCCTGTTGCACTCTGAGATAAGCTTCTTCACTGTCCACTATACTTCCAATTTTGGTGTCATCTGCAGACTTATTAACTATACCTCCTATGTTCACATCCAAATCATTTATATAAATGACAAAAAGCATTGGACCCAACACTTTGTGGCATACCACTGGTCACAGGCCTCCAGTCTGAAAAGCAACCCTCCACCACCACCACCCTCTGTCTTCTACCTTTGGGCGAGTTCTGTATCCAAATGGCTAGTTCTCCACGTATTCCATATGATCTAACCTTGCTAACCAGTCTACCATGAGGAACTTTGTCGAACACCTTATGAAGTCCATATAGATCACATCTACCGCTGTGCCCTCATCAATCCTCTTTGTTACTTCTTCAAAAAGTTCAATCAAGTTTGTGAGACATGATTTCCCACACACAAAACCATGTTGGCTATCCCTAATCAGCCCTTGCCTTTCCAAATACATGTACATCCTGTCCCTCAGGATTCCCTCCAACAACTTGCCCACCACCGAGGTCAGGCTCACCGGTCTATAGTTCCCTGGCTTGTCTTTACCACCCTTCTTAAACAGTGGCACCACATTAGCCAACCTTCAGTCTTCCAGCACCTCACCTGTCACTATCAGTGATTCAAATATCTCAGCAAGGGGCTCAGCAATCACTTCCCTGGCTTCCCACAGAGGTCGAGGGTACACCTGATCAGGTCCTGGGAATTTATTCACCTTTATGTGGTTTAAGACATCCAGCACTTCCTCCTCTGTAATATGGACATTTTTCAAGATTTCCTCACATTCTATATCTTCCATGTCCTTATCCACAGTAAACACTGATGCAAAATACTTGTTTAGTATCTCCCCCATCTCCTGCGACTCCACACATAGGCTGCCTTGCTGATCTTTGAGGGGCCCTATTCTCTTCCTCGTTAGCCTTTTGTCCTTAATGTATTTGTAAAAACCCTTTGGATTCTCCTTAACTCTATTTGCCAAAGCTTATCGCATGTCTCCTTTTTGCCCTCCTGACTTCCCTCTTAAGTATACTCCTCTTGTCTAAATACTCTTCTAAGGATTCACTCGATCTCTGCTGCCTATACCTGACATATGCTTCCTTCTTTTGCTTAACCAAAACTTCAATTTCTCTAGTTATCCAGCATTCCCTACGCCCACCAGCCTTGCCTTTCACTCTGACAGGAACACACTGTCTCTGGACCCTCGTTGTCTCATTTCTGAAGGCTTCTCACTTTCCAGTCCTCCCTTTACCTACAAACATCCGCCCGCAATCAGCTTTTGAACATTCTTGCCTAGTACCGTCAAAATTGGCCTCTTCCAATTAAAACTTTAACATTTAAATCCGGTCTATCCTTTACTATCACCATTTTAAAACTAATAGAATTATGGTCGCTGGCCCAGAAGTGCTCTCCCCACTGACATCTCAGTCACCTTCCCTGCCTTATTTCCCAAAAGTAGGTCAAGTTTGCATCTTCTCTAGCAGGTACATCCACATACTGAATCAGAAAAATTTCTTGTACAAACTCCATCCAAACCCTTAACACTATGGCAGTTATCTCTTATCAAAAATGTTACTGCTTCTCCTCTTTTGCTCCCCTTTCTATCAGTCCTATAGCATTTGTATCCTGGAACATGAAGCTGCCAGTCCTGTCCATCCCTGAGCCACTACTTATTACTTTTGTGAGATTCTCGGCATGCGACTCTTATGCCTACCACGTTGTTCCAGTCATTTGGTTTGTCTCCAGCACCACCTTATTTTTAATTTTTTTATTATCTGTCTTCCCAATTTAATTGGATACAAGGTCATCCCTTTGCTTGTCATTCAGCTGTGGATGTGTTACTCACACCTGCAGAGACTTCTTATTCGACACTCCACTCATACCTTTTAACTACCCTTGATCTCTCTGCTGATAAATTCTGTGTACGTATGCTTCACTTCACTTCACCCGATGAAGGGGCTACACTGTGAAGGCTTGTGATTTCACATAAACCTGTTGGACTATAACCTGGTGTTGTATGACTTCTGACCTTGACCACCCCAGTCCAACACTGGCACCTCCACAACAACGTTAGGTGTAATCACATAACTTTGATCAAAAATCAATATTCTTTTGTACTTCCTGTAATGAGAAATTTAGAAGGTTCCTGAAGTGATAGGCAAGTACATAATTAATTGGCAATTAACACGGTGCAGCTGGCAAATGTTACTTGTATGTAGTATCCATTGGGAAAAGCCTCAAAAAGGGAGATATCCTGAAGGACCGTGGGTGGGGGGGAGGGGGTGGAGGAACCATATGACTGTCCATCTTTGGCAAGCTGGAATTGTATAAGATGCTGTACCAGAGAGCCAATTACAAAGAGATAACTTGGCTCGGCTGACCAATAGTAATCAAAGGAGCGTGGGCGTGTCCGCTCTGTATAAGGTAAGACATTCTGAAGCTAAGCGTGTGTCTTTTTGCTATGTGCTGTAACTAAGCTGTAAATCTCAATAAAGGTTACCTGAATTTGCCCCGCGACTTGGACTCTCTTTGAAAATATGAGATCTCTTTTTCACGCAGTTTAATGTTCTTGCCCATTTCAGAACAGCCACTGCTAAAAACAAACTCTTGTTTCACCGACGACACTGATTAATCATTGTGAATCAACCTGTTTAGGTGTGTATGATACCCATCAGGGTGGTCGAGATTTGAACCCAGACCTCCTAGCCTAGAAGGTAAGAATGCTACCACTGCACCACAAGATCTGTTACCTGTTGCCCTGCTATGTTTGCAGATTTACTTTGCACTTAACCGGCAGAAGATTCATTACAACAGTGTTGCAGCAAATTACAGCTGCAGTCGCATTAATCATGAGCAAAACAATCTGTCAGCAATTCTCCAAAACAATGAATTCAACATAAAATGTACCTGTGAGAGATGGAGAAATTAATCAGATCCCTCCAAATGTTCATCTGAAAATACCAATGCAAGCCAGTTCAGATTTTAGCACCAAACTGGAGTCCTGCTGTGAGGATTAAGTCTGCTAAATGAACTACAGACCAACTTAAAACTGTACTGAAATCCACTCGAAATCAATAATTCCCATCAGAAACTCACTGATGAGGGTTAAGAATTCACAGGGACCATCATTGTTGAGAAGCCTCAACAACTTTGCACATATATTATGGACCAGACCAAACCCTTTCAAAATATGTTAAGAGGACAGCCTAGACACTGTCTTTTTTTCATTTCAAAAGCAAGTGCAAGGCATTATATTCCAGATGCAACTCAATTGGTCTTGAAGCACAGCACCCTTTATTCATGCACTATAGATATAATACAACAAGATAAAGAATTGGAATAACAACTCAATTAGAAAACTTAACAGAATAATAGATTATTTTGCTACTAAGCAATAACTGGTCCAATATAATAACATTCCTTAAACACACCCCTGACAAAGGCTAATTCAGTAAAACAGATTGTCTCACAGACAATTCTCCAATCAAGGAGGGAAAAACATCAAGAGAAAATTCTGAGAGAGAGAGAGTAGCAGGGAGAGATGTACTGCAGCTCCAAACCCCTGCAACTGCAGATTGAAAAACTAAAACTAAAAATTCTGGTTCTGTGGGAGGTTAACACCACCCAGTCAGGCTGCTTCTATTGTTCCACCTTTAAAAAGAAATCCAAGGCCTCATAAGCTGTTTACTTTATTGGCCTCTGAGTAAACCAATCAGCATCTCTGTCTCTACCTTTCTTCGTAAAAGAAAATTCAGGTCTGTAGGAAAGATGTGAAACTTGAAAGGGTTCAGAAAAGATTTACAAGGATATTGTCAGTGTTGGAGGGTTTTAGCTATCGGGAGAGGCTGAATAGGCTGGGGCTATATTCCCTGGAGCATCGGAGGCTAAGGGCTGACATTATAGAAGTTTATGAGGGACACAAATGTGGTAAATGGATGAGGTCTTTTCCCCAGGGTGGGGGAGTTCAAAACTAGGGGGCATAGGTTTAAGGTGAACATTTAAAAGACCTGAGGGGCAACTTTTTCACGCAGAGAGTGGTGTGTGTATGGAATGAGCTGCCAGAGGAAGTGGTGGAGGCTGATACAATTACAGTTAAAAGGCATCGGAATGGGTACGTGACTAGAAAGAGTTTAGAGGGATATAGGGCAAATGGGACTAGATTCATTTCAGGTATCTGTCATGGACAAGTTGAACCGAAGGATCTGTTTCCGTGCTGTTCAGCTCTGCGACTCTAAGTGATCCCTACATAAAAGACTTTCGCTCATATCGCCATTGGTTCTTTTGCAATTCAACATACATCAGTGTCCTCTGAATCTTAACTCTTCTGCCATTTAGAATGGTCTTTATTCACTCTATCCAGACCTCTTGCTCCATCAAGCGTTCTCTCATCTGTTCTCAAAATGAAATCCCTTTTGAACAATTCTTGTAAATCCTTTCTGCATTCTAATGTCTTCAGAATGGGATAGATAACTCCAGCTGAGTATGATCTAGTGTTTTGTGAAGATTGACCAGAGGCTTGCTGGTACACTCTGTCTCGATCTATAAAGGCCAGAAAAGTACTGGAAATAGAACATAGAATCTACTGGAGGTCAGGAAGGTCCTGAATATTTCTGTGTTCTACAGAACATTAACCGAATATTTTCCTCTATAAAAGGGGTGTCTAATATTTGATCCGTGCTTTGTGCAATTATGTTATATATTGTTAAACAGTCAAAGTGATTTTGCCCAGTCCTTAACCTGTTAAGTAAGGGGTGATTTGATTAAAGCTTTCAAGACCTTAAGAGAAACAGATAGGGAGAAACTATTTCTGCTAGTTGGGGGAGGCGGGGGCGGTTTAAGACTAAGGGGTGTTATTAGAAGTAGACATTTCGGGTTTGTAATGAAAAAAAATGCAAATTTAGTAACGAGCAGCAGGAGTAAGCAGTTCAGCCCCTCGAGCGTGCTCCTCCATCAATTATGATCATAGCTGATCTCATCTCGGCCTCAACACCACTTTCCTGTGCGCTCTCCTGTTTCTTCAACCTGCAACTAATTAAAAATCCATCTCCTCCTTAAATTTATTCCGTGTCCAATGCAATCTGTATCATAGAATCTCTAGAGTGTGGAGGCAGGCCATTCAGCCCAAAAAGTCCACAAAAACCCTCAAACAGCATCACCCACCCAGACCTGAACCCCCTCCCTGTAACCATGCACTTCCCATGGGTAGTCTACCTGGGTACTGTGGGGGAACTAAGCATGGCCAATCCATCCTAACCTGCACATCTTTGGACTGTGGGAGGAAACGCACGCAGACACAGGGAGAAAGTGCAAACTCCACACAGATAGTCGAGGGTGGAATTGAACCCTGGTCCCTGGTGCATTGACTCAGCAGTGATAAGCACTGAGCCACTGTACCACCGCTCTAGGGCAATAAATTCCACAGGTTCATGACCCTTTGAGATAAGTAATTCCCCTTCATCTGTTTTATATCTGCCACCCCTTATCCTAAAACTATGACGTCTCCTTCGAGATCACCTATAACATCTTTTACACTTCAATTAAATCTCATAGTTATACAGATGTGTAGCACAGAAGCAGACTCTTCAGTCCAACTTGTCCATGCCAACCAAATATCTTAAATTAATCTAGTCCCATTTGCCAGTATTTGTTCCATATCCCTCTAAACCCTTCCTATTCATATATCCATCCAGATGCCTTTTAAATGTTGTAATTGTACCAGCCTCCAGCACTTCCTCTGCCAGCGTATTCCATACATGCACCATCTTCTGTGTGAAAACGTTGCCCCTTAGGTCTATTTTAAATCTTTCCCTTCTCACATTAAACCGATGTAATCTCATTTTGGTCTCCCCTGTCTTGGTAAAAAGACGTTGGCTATTCACTTCATGATCTGATAAAATTCTATAAGGTTACCCCCAGCCTCCGATGCTCCAGGGAAAACTCAGCCTCTCTCTGTAGCTCAAACACATCAATCCTGGCAACATTCTTGTAAATCTTTTCTCAATCCTTTCAAGTTCCACAACACCCTTTCTATAGCAGGGAGATCAGAATTGCATGCAATATTCTTATTGAAGAAGGAAGTCAGAAGGGCTAAAAGGGGATATATGATGGCCTTGGCTGAGAAGATTAGGGTGAATCCCAAGAGGTACTTTAAGCATATTAAATGAAAAGTAATTATTAGAAAGAGAATAGGGTCCCTTAAGGACCAAAGTGGACATATGTGTGTCGAACCGCAGGAGATGGCGAGGTTCTCAATGAGTATTTCTCCTCTGGGTTTACCGTGGAGTTGGGGAACTTGGGGAAGTTAGTGGTGATATCCTGGGGACAATCCATATCACAGTGGAGGAGGTGTTGGGAGTATTAGAATGTACGAAGGTGGATAAATCTCCTGGTCCTGGCCGGTTATATCTAAGAATACTACAAGAGGCTAGGGAAGAAATTGCGGGGGCCCTGGCTGATATTTTTGCATCATTGTTAGCTACAGGTGAGGTCCCGGATGACTAGAGGGTAGTGAATGTTGTGCCCTTATTCAAGCAGGGTGCAAACAAAAGCCTGAGAACTATAGAACAGTAAGCTTAACATCTATGGTGGGCAAGTTACTTGAGAAGATTCTGAGGGATAAGATATACATACATTTGGAAAGACAAGGGTTTGATTAAGAATAATCAGCATGGCTTTATGAGTGGGAGATCCTCTCTCATAAATTTGTTAGAGTTCTTTGATGAAGTGACCGGAAAGGTTGATGAGGGCAGAGCGGTAGACATAGTCTATATGGACTTCAGTAAGGCCTTTGATAAGGTTCCACATGGTAGGCTGCTCTGGAAGATTAAATCTCATGGAATCCAGGGTGAGCTGGCAAACTGGTTACACAATTGGCTTAATGGTAGGAAGCAGAGGGTAATAATGGAAGGATGCTTCTCAGACTGGAGGCCTGTGACTAGTGGAGTGCCTCAGGGGTCGGTGATGGGCCTGTTATTGTTTGTTATCTATATCAATGATTTGGATGAGAATGTACAGCGCAATGATTAGCAAGTTTGCTGATAACACGAAAATAGGCCGTATCGTGGACAGTGAGGAAGGTTGTCAGAAATTACAGCAGGTCCTTGATCAGCTGAATAGTGAACTGAGAAATGCTAAATGGAGTTTAAGATGGGTAAGTATGAGGTCTGGCATTTTGGAAAGTCAAATCAAGGGAGGGCCTTAAGGAGTGTAGTGGAACAGAGGAATCTTGGAGTGGGGGTTCACAATTCTCTCAAAGTGGAGTGACACGTGGACATGGCAATGAAGAAGGCTTTTGGCACACTGGCCTTCATCAGTCAGGGCACTGAGTATAGAAGTTGGCAAGTTACATTGTAGTTATACAGGACGTTGGTGAGGCCACACTCGGAGTATTGTGTTCAGTTTTGGTCACCTTGTTATAGGAAGGATGTTACTAAACTGCAAAGAGTGCAGAAGAAATTTACAAGGATGTTGCCAGGACTCAATGGTCTGAGTTACAGAGAGATGTTGAACAAGCTGGGACTTTATTCATTAGAGTGTAGGAGACTGAGGGGGGACCTTATAGAGGTGTATAAGAGAGGCATAGATCGGGTGAATGCACTCAGTCTTTTTCTCAGCATTGGGGAATCGAGGACCAGAGGGCCTTAGTTTAAGGTTAGAGGGGAAAGAATAAAAAAGAACTTGAGGAGCAACTTTTTTACACAGAGAGCGGGACACATGGAGTGAGCTGCCAGCGGAAGTGATTGAGGTGGGTACATTAACAACATTCAAAAAGTATTTGGACAAATACTTGGATAGGAAAGGATTAGAAGGATATAAGCCAAGTGCAGGGAAATGGGGTTAGCATGAACAGACAATTTGGTCAACATGGTGGAGTTTGGGCCAAAGGATCTGTCTCGAGAGTGCGGCGCTGGAAAAGCACAGCAGGTCAGGCAGCATCCGAGGAGCAGGAGAGTTGATGTTTCAGACATGAGACCTACATCAGGAATGAGGCTTGTGGGTCGGGTGGGGGGGGGGGCTGAGAGATAAATGGGGGTGGGGGAGGGGAACTGGGGCTGGGGAATGTGATTGGTAGATGAAGGTGCGGGTGAAAGTGATAGGTTGGAGGGGAGGGTGGAACTGATGGGTGGGAAGGAAGGAAGGTGGACAGGTAGGGCCAGTCAAGGGGGTGATGCTGAGTTGGAGGCTTGGGACTGCGATAAAGTGGGGGGCGGTGTCACAAAACTGGTCCTTTGTTCTAAGAGCTGTTCCTTTTCTCAAGGATACGGTGTCCTTGATTTTTTTCAGAGGGGTCATAAAACAGTCTGGGCTCCGAAACAGCTGGGTTGGTGCAGAGATAAAAGGGTATTGAGAAGTCTTTTTGTTTATACATAAACAGATGAAACTTTATGCCAAAGCTTTTATGTTTTTAGAAGTAACCTGTATAATGCAAGGAGAGTGACCAGCCCTGGAAACTGAAGTTAACTTACAGTCAGTTCAGCTGTGGAGCTGTGCAGAAACAGCTGCTAGACTCTCTCTCCTTCTGCCCTCTTAACTTCAACCTGTAAGCCTTTGCTCATTTTTTTAGATTAGAGTGGTGCTGGAAAAGCACAGCAGTTCAGGCAGCATCCGAGGAGCAGTAAAATCAACATTTCAGGCAAAAGCCCTTCATCAGGAATACAGGCAGAGAGCCTGAAGGGTGGAGAGATAAGTGAGAGGAGGGTGGGGGTGGGGAGAAAGTAGCATAGAGTACAATGGGTGAGTGGGGGAGGGGATGAAGCTGATAGGTCGGGGTGAGAGAGGAGGGTGGAGTGGACAGGTGGAAAAGAAGATAGGCAGGTAGGATAAATCATGGGGACAGTGCTGAGCTGGAAGTTTGGAACTGGGGTGAGATGGGGAAAGGGGAAATGAGGAAACTGTTGAAGTCCACATTGATGACCTGGGGTTGAAGTGTTCTGAGGCGGAAGATGAGGCGTTCTTCCTCCAAGCATCTGGAGGTGAGGGATCAGCGGTGAAGGAGGCCCAGGACCTCCATGTCCTCGGCAGAGTGGGAGGGGGAGTTGAAATGTTGGGCTACAGGGCGGTGTGGTTGATTGGTACGGGTGTCCCGGAGATGTTCCCTAAAGCACTCTGCTAGGAGGCGTCCAGTCTCCCCAGTGTAGAGGAGACCGCATCGGGAGCAACGGATACAATAAATGATATTGGTGGATGTGCAAGTAAAACTTTGATGGATGTGGAAGGCTCCTTTAGGTCCTTGGATAGAGGTGAGGGAGGAGGTGTGGGCGCAGGTTTTGCAATTCCTGCGGTGGCAGGGGAAGGTGCCAGGATGGGAGGATGGGTTATAGGGGGGCGTGGACCTGACCAGGTAGTCACGGAGGGAACAGTCTTTGTGGAAGGTGGAAAGGGGTGGGGAGGGAAATATATCCCTGGTGGTGGGGTCTGTTTGGAGGTGGCAGAAATGTCGGCGGATGATTTGGTTTATGCGAAGGTTGGTAGGGTGGAAGGTGAGCACCAGGGGCGTTCTGTCCTTGTTACGGTTGGAGGGGTGGGGTCTGAGGGCGGAGGTGCGGGATGTAGACGAGATGCGTTGGAGGGCATCTTTAACCACATGGGAAGGGAAATTGCGGTCTCTAAAGAAGGAGGCCATCTGGTGTGTTCTGTGGTGGAACTGGTCCTCCTGGGAGCAGATACGGTGGAGGCGGAGGAATTGGGAATACGGGATGGCATTTTTGCAGGAGGTAGGGTGGGAAGAGGTGTAATCCAGGTAGCTGTGGGAGTCGGTGGGTTTGTAAAAGATGTCAGTGTCAAGTCGGTCGTCATTAATGGAGATGGAGAGGTCCAGGAAGGGGAGGGAGGTGTCAGAGATGGTCCAGGTAAATTTAAGGTCAGGTTGGAATGTGTTGGTGAAGTTGATGAATTGCTCAACCTCCTCGCGGGAGCATGAGGTGGCGCCAATGCAGTCATCAATGTAGCAGAGGAAGAGGTGGGGAGTGGTGCCAGTGTAATTACAGAAGATCAACTGCTCTACGTAGCCAACAAAGAGACAGGCATAGCTGGGGCCCATACGTGTGCCCATGGCTACCCCTTTGGTCTGGAGGAAATGGGAGGATTCGAAGGAGAAATTGTTAAGGGTGAGGACAAGTTTGGCCAAACGAATGAGAGTGTCGGTGGAAGGGTACTGTTGGGGACGTCAGGAGAGGATGAAACGGAGGGCTTGGAGGCCCTGGTCATGGTGGATGGAGATGAAGAGGGATTGGATATCCATGGTGAAGATGAGGCGTTGGGGGCCGGCCATTACTTGTCCTACCTGCCTATCTTCTTTTCCACTTATCCACTCCACCCTCCTCTCTCACCCTGACCTATCACCTTCATCCCCTCCCCCACTCACCTATTGTACTCTATGCTATTCTCTCCCCACCCCCACCGTCCTCTCACTTATCTCTCCACCCTTCAGGCTCTCTGTCTGTATTCCTGATGAAGGGCTCATTTTTTACTGTATTTAAGGGGGGGGGCGGGGGATTGTTTATTGGGACTGTTGTGTATAATCAGAACAGAATTAAGTCTAATTGGACAGACTGAGCTCTGTAGGGGTTCTTTATTCTGTTCTTTGTGTTTCGAAGTATAATTTTGTGAATAAGTTTTTGTCTATTTTAAAACCCGGTGGACAATCTAGCCAACCTAGTCCAGGTAATTTTCACTGTACACTTACCATAACAAATTGCAAAGTTATGGTGTGGGCTGCCTTTTTAAGAATGCTTTGAGTGGTCTGGCCTCATCCATAACAGAGGGGAAATAAGGAAACTGGTGAAATCCACATTGATCCCGTGTGGTTGCAGGGTCCCAAGACAGAAGATGAGACATTCTTCCAAGCGTTAGATGGTAAGGGTTTGGTGATGGAGGAGGCCCAGACCTGCATGTCCTTGGTGAAGTGGGAGGGGGAGTTAAAGTGTTCAGCCACAGGGCGGTGGGGTTGGTTGGTGCAGGTGTCCCAGAGATGTTCTCTGAAACAAACCACAAGTTGGCGTTCTGTCTTCCCAATGTAGACAAGACCACATTGGGTGTAACGGATACAAAAGATAACATGCAGGGAAGTACAGGTAAATTTCTGTCGGATGTGGAAAGCCTCCTTCACCAGTCTGAAAAACAGCCCTCCACCATCACTCTCTGTCTCCTACTTTCAAGCTAATTTTGTATTTAAATGGCTAGCTCTCCCTGAATTCCATGTGATCTAAACTTGCTAACTATGCAGAACCTAGCCAAACGCCTGACGTTCATATAGACAACATCCACCACTTTGCCCTCATTAATCTTCTTTGTCACTTCTTCACAAAACTATTAGGTTAGTGAGACACAATTTCCCATGCACAAAGCCATGTTAACTACTCCTAATCATTCCTTCCCTTTGGAAAACATGTAAATCTTGTCCCTTGGAATCCAACAACATATCCATCACTGACTGAAAGAACTGCACATCCTTTAAATCAGGAACAAAAGCAGAAGTTGCTGAAAAAGCTCAGTAGGTCTGTCAGCATCTGTGAAGAAAAATCAGAGTCAACGTTTTAGGTCCCGTCACCCTTCCTCAGTTCTGATGTCAGGCTCACCTATCTATAGTTCCCTGGCTTTTCCTTACCACCTTTCTTAAATAATGGCATCACATTAACCAACTGCTTGTCTTCTGGCATGTCACCCATGGCTATCGATGACACAAATATCTCAGCAAGGGGCCCAGCAATGACTTCCCCAGCTTCCCACAGAGCTCTACAGTACACATGATCTGGTTCTGGGGATTTATCCAACTTTATGTGTTTTAAGACGTCTAGCACCTCCTCCTCTGTAAAATTGATACTTCTCAAGATATCACTTGTTCTCTAGTTTCAGTATCCTTCTCCACAATAAATACTGATGTGAAATACTCGTTTAGTGTCTCACCCATCTCCTGCGGTTCCACACATGGGCCTCTAAAAGATAGCGAGTCGAGGCCCAAACTTCACAGTCTCTCTTTAAGCTAAGGTGAATGTCAGGAATTCAACCCACACCCCTAGAAACGGGTCAGAATTCACCAGACTTCAGTAAAGTAAGGAATGACAACTGAAGCTGTATCATTTGTTAAATTCAAAGCTGACTTTTTTTTTGTTAACCATGGGGCAAATAGGAGTTGGGATGTCACGTTGCGGTTGTACAGAACATTGGTGGGGCCTGTTCTGAACTGTGTGCAGTTCTGGTCATCCTGTAATCGGATAGCTGGAGAAAGTTCAGAAGAGATTTACCGGGATGTTGCCAAAAATAAAGGGCTTGAATTAAGGGAAGAGGCTGGGTAGGCTGGGGCTTTTTTCAGTGGAGTGTAGGAGGCTGAGGGCTGACCTTATAGAGGTTTATAAAATCATGCAGGGAATAGATAAGGTGAATGGTGGGTGTCTTTTCCCTAGGGTGGGGGATTTCAAGACTATGGAGCAAGAAGTGAAAGAAGGATTTAAACAAGACATGAACGACAATACCATGATCCATCGCCTTCCCAATGGGTCATCTAGGGGTTTCCAAACTGTTGGCGAGAAATTGTGTCTGGTGACTGGGTTTGGATGCCAACACAGCCACGTTGACGGGACAGTGTCCAGACTGCAAAAATTACCAACAGCAGCTCCCTCACATTCATGGGAATGGGTGGACAAACCCTGGACTCAGTTACACATCAACTGTGCTGGCTCTTTCATGGGCTCAATGTTTTTAGTCATTATGGACGCCCATTCAAAGTGGTGGGATGCACGTAGAGTTCACTTGTCAAACGTAGGGACGACAATTGAAATGTTGCGAACATTTGCCCGAAACGTCAATCTTCCTGCTACTCGGATGCTGCCTGACCTGGTGTGCTTTTCCAGCACCACTCTAATCTCCAGCATCTGCAGTCCTCACTTTCACCTTGAGTCCTGGAATTGTTGGGTCACAAACAATGGGCCCTTTATTTACCAGCCGGGAATTTGAGTTTTTCCTAGTCAGATGGCACTCGGCATGCAAGGACAGTCCAATGCTGGACAGAAGATTCCTCTAAGCAAGAGAGGCAATCACTCCAAAGTTTGGTGTCAAAACCACAAATTGGCGCTGCATGGGTAAGAGACACGATCAATGCAAGGTCAAGCCCTGTAACATATAAAGTTTACATAGGAGAGGCAGTCCTGAACAAGCATGAGGACCACACGAAAGCTGTAATCTCGCAAATGGGGCATGAGCAAAACATCCCCAGCCCTCAGATCAGCCAACAGGGCTGACAGAACCGATGAGCTCTCCCCCACAGCCTGGTGTTGAAGAAACCTCTGGGGAGGAGTTGGACATGAGATGTCACAGCCTCAACGCCGTTACCACCAGAAGATGAGCTTCAGCTGAGTCACTCCTCGCACACAAGAGGCAGGCTTTGGTCCAGTCCACGAAGGTAGCATCCGAGGCAAAGTCAGAGGAACCGGGACTGGTGCAAAAAAAAATGCCTGAGAAGGAACTGGAAAAGGAACAGACCTGTGTCTCACACCAGGGATGCAGTGATTGAATCAATGTCAACCAGGTGGACCTCAGAATATGAGTTCCCTGACTGTGGTTGTTGACCTAGTCCAATTAGGGAGCCCTAGCTTACAGAGACAAACAGGAGAGAAGGTGGGAGGGATGGACAGGAAGCTTGCTGGGGGTGGGGGGGGGGGGTTCTGTATTCTATATACACTGTTTCTTATCTAATTGGACTTTCTTGTATTTGTCACATTGTTTTTGTGATGACTGAAAGTGGGATTTGAGGTTTGACCTAATTTCCCTGAAAATTGGTTGAACGGTGGGGTTTGGAGTTTGGCTTTGCTGCTCCTCTCCCTCGTAAAATTGCTGTTTCTCTGTATACAGCTGTTAAATGTTAATTGTTTTGTAAACTCTTCTGTTCAATAAAATAAAAAAGTATAAACAGAGAGGGAGGACAGTGGTATAGTGGTAATGTTACAGGTTTAGTATTCAGACAGGTTGATTCACTGGTGACACTGGTTCAAGTCCCATCTTAACTATAAATTAAGAAAAATCTGCCTGGATTTCCTTTCCAAAAGGACATTATTGAGCCATTGGTTTTCCATAACAACCAATGATAATATAAACTGGGATTCTGCTCACTCTCGGAGCTGGGTCAGTGTCAAACAAATGCACATGGAACTAGGTGGTGGGATACCAGCCTTCATGGAGTTCTCAATTATATCACCTCTTATTCTTCTACATTTTACAATGGATTATTGGTATAACCTACTGAATCTGCCCTCAAACTCCAGCCAAAGGTTCCAGTTATAATAACCACCCCCACAGCTGGCTGATGGTGGTGAACAAGTAGAACAGCAAAGGTATACTTGGTAACCAAAGGCTAGAACATCAACAGGCCCTCAAGTTTGCTCCACAATTCAGGAGGTTTGTTAGGATAGGAACACAGTTGTAACATACAAGCGACAAGTTAATGTGAAAACAAAAGACAGCAGCCAGTTTAACACTTTGTATTCCTTTATTGTAATGACACTTGATGTATGTTTGACATTGGATTTTTGCAGCATTTGGTTTTATCTTTTTTTACAAAAATTCACAAATGACAATTTTTTTCCTGAAACTTTTTATCAAAGACAACATTTTATTTACTTTTTTTTTCTTAAAAATCTAGAATCTCAAGTTTATTTGCACTTAACCACCCCCTGTAATGCAGACATGTACATACAGTTGCCTTCCCCACCCTCCCCTCCCTGTTTGGAAGCTGCAGCGAACCAGTTGTCAAAGATACAGTTTATCACACTGAAGAAATAAGTTCCTGTACGGAGCTGGTAAATAGTTGGAGAAAGCACCTCGTTTACAAGCCATGGCTTAATTAAAAACTAAAGACAAATTGAGAGACCAGTGCAAGTACCAATGGGCTGAGACTGCCGCTAAACCTGCTCACGCCAATATAGTTTGCTGCACTCCAGGTGTTAAGGCAGCCACAGGAGTTCCTCCTCAGGAGGACCTTTCATTGCAGTTGCTCATTGGAAGAGGGATTGGCTAAGCCTGTAAGAGATATTGGAAAAAGGCAGAGAAATCACAGGGGTGGGGGCAGGAGCAGAGAGACAAAATAGTGACTGTAATCAGCTCGAAATGAGACACCTACACAGGTTTGTACACGCTATTCAGCCACTGGACATTGCAAATGAACAGTGGGAGAATGGGGAGGTTGGAAGTTCATTACAGGCAGCTTAGGGCCAATGTGACTGGATGCATTCTTGAAGGAAAAGGTTCGGTGCTGCTAGGTACATATTCAGGAAGTGCCTTAATCCGAAAAGAAAAGGCAAATTCAATGTGCACGTAAAACTTGCTCCTTTTAAAATAAAGGAATAAGACTCCTTGAAGTCCATACACTTCAAACCCAGATTAAGAAAGAACGTGCTCTAAAATGCCCAACTTGAACAGCCATTAGACAAATTCCAAGAAAAAAGAAATATTGTCAGCAAGTGAGCTAGGGGTGAATTCTTGGGGTGATCTTTGCCAAGGGAGTTCTAATCCAGAAAAATAATTAAGTGCCTGTCAACAATTGTGATAAAATTGACACACAAAACATGCCTCTGGTTTGACTCAAGTCCAGAATTCTCAGATTCCCTACCTAATCAATCCCAGCCAGTAACGATTGGCAAACTGTGCTGAGAGCTCCAGATCAGAATCGAACTTCCCGCAGATCTATCCCTTTGCGTTTAATACTGATCCTTTGAACCAATGGGTCAAATAAGGGATGGTGACGGAACCTCACCACCCCCTGAACCTCACCAATAGGTTGTCTAGTAGGTGGATTCTAGAATGCACCAAAATGGACAGAAGGTCACTGTTAGAAGATAACAGTGAAACAACGTTTACCTAACACACATGCAGCTCTGGCCCAAGGTTTGAACTGGTCTGTCAATGAGAAGTGGAAACAAAAATAAAAATTCTTTGTAAAAAGCACAACAGAATGTTTAACTCTCCTTGGATCCCAGGGTCTGCGCAGACCCAAAACACTGGCAAGGCCATGAGCTTTATTCCACCCCTTTTTCCCTCCCCAACAGCAGAAAAAAAAACCCTTATTTTAACATAAAGCACTGGATCTACCCCATTCTCAAACCCACCCCCAACCCATCCCACGAAAAAAAATGTTTAAGAAAATAACCAGCACAATGGCCTTTTCAACAGGAACACAGGAGAGCCAAGATGAAAAGTGGGTTAGGATGACAGCAGTCAGAAGGTTATGGATGTTGAAACAAAGCACTGAATGAAGTCAGGAAACCTCTTAACCTTAGAAAGAAAATTACAAAAGCATCATTTCCGTACTGTACTGCAGGAATATTTACAGTGCATAGCAACAAATGCATGGCAAAGGGTTACTGCATGGATCCAACTCATCAAGTCTAGCTCATTGGTCCAGATGAGGGGGGGGGGGGGGGTATGCTAACATGCACTTTATTCTGTACCTTCATAGATTAGCGCCTGTTTACAAAATTTCTTTTTGGGGATGGTGGAGGGGGGGTCAGCGCAAGGAGTGAAAGGGTTTTTGAGCAGTTAAAACTACTCCAGTATATATACAGACAGACAGACACACGCGCACGCACACACACACACACACACGTGCATGAGGTTTGGAGCCATTTCTAAGTAGTTGACCTTCAGGAATTTTACAGAATGGCAGAACCTAAAAAGGTGCAGTACACCTCCCCTCCCCCCCCCCCCCCCACCCCACCCACAATTGCTGCATCATGTTCTTACAATTAATATTTTTCAAGAGTTCTTACTTTAAAACGAAGTAATCTCCAAATGTTTCATTTGTTATCAAATCTCATTGTTACTCATTCTCTCTCTCTCACACACATACACACAAACGTGTCAAAATCTGAGGAGTTTATTTATTGAAAAAGTCACTAGTCACATCTAGGACTATCATCCCACTCTATTAGCTGATTAGTTGATCAGACCAAATGCTGGCCTGAAAGATTCGAACAAACGTGCGTGTGGGAGGGATAAGGGAAAAATGACAGGCGTTTCACATTAAAATAATTCCACTTGGTTCTGCTGACTTGATAGTTACAATCTGGGGGAGAAATGCAAACCAGAGCTTGCTGAAGCACACAGCGCTTATAGGTAAGCATTTCAAAGCAAGTCCTGACTACAGTGCTCAGACCTCTTAACCCCACTCTAATACTTGTTGCTATCGCACATGCTGCTCACTTTTACCTAAGTCTTAGCGCTGCACGTACAGGGTTTCAATAACCCAGCTCAGGTTTACTGAGGAAAAAAAAAGGGTAAATGTAACATTTGAGTTTTTGGACATAAAGATGACAAAGAGAGATGAGAAAACAAAAATCACCTTCCTCACCACCACTGAGGGATTTGCAAGCTGGAACAGCTGAAAATCGCATCTGCCTGGTTTGAGGCAGGGGGGAAAAAAGACAAAAAGATGTAGCAGTACCAACTGCGGCAACTGTTAGAATTAAGTTACAAGTGACTATTCCAAACCACTGGCCATAAAGTTTTGGATCAATCTCAAACTCAACATTGCTCACATCCTGTGCTCATACCAACCAGGGCAATGGAAATGGTCACCACCACATAGCAAGGGTCTGCACACAGCTCAACATGACCATGGCCAAATTCATGGCCAATCATTCTAACAGAATAACAATGGATGATTTTAGTTGCATCTACAAACCCAACTGGTTTCATGGTTTGGCTGGTTTATAATGTCCAGCAAAACTTTCATTTTTGGTGAATACTTGGGTGAAGAGAGAGAAGTGGCAAATGCCCTATGGACGAGTGGCTGACGCACTGAAGGATATGATATTAAAACAATGCAACAGTACATAGGGTCATTGTGATAGTTTAATCTGTGATGTCTCAGTGTTTAATAGATATTCCTCCCCCTGCCACTCCACAAGAAATCCGTGCACTCTCACATAACCAAACAATGGGGCTTTGTCAGAAAAAGGGGCTGAAACTCTCCTGGAGGCAATGCTGACAGTGTTGGCGCACTGTGAATTCAAGAGCAGAAGTTACACTTTCTAAAATAAGTCACGTGCTCCCTTCCCCACCCAAGAGGTGCCTGAAGCCAGCAAATGCAGTTTTTTTTTGTAACCCTAGTATGCGTTTCCTTTCTCTTTATACATTCATTGAGGCTTTTATGTGAAGCAGATCGAGATTAACAGCTTGTCAATTTAAAACAAACAGAAAAAAAAAAGGCAATGCTCATGACGATAGACCACGTGTCCCATGCAGGGTCTTCCACTGGCTTCGACAAGAGAGAGGAGATGGTCGGGAAAGAGCCATTGATGGACAAAAGAAACTGAAATAGCAGCCAGGAGCTGGCTTTGGAAGTCTTAGTTCGCACTAGATGGATGACCCTTTGTGAAAGAGGTAAACCGGCCGCTGGAACCCTGTGGAGAAAAACAGCTGCTTAGTTGCAACATTCAGGTGAATCAAAAGAACGAAATCTAAAATAGATAACGTCAGCATCTGTTCAGGGAAGACAAACCAAATCGTAACATTCCTTTATTTATTCCTCTTTAAACCCACTCCAGTTTGGCAACAATTGCATAACAATAAAGTTACTGGACATCAGTGGTGGACAAGTTGTTGGAGGGAATCCTGAGGGACGGGATTTACATGTATTCGGAAAAACAAGGACTAGTTAGAGTCAACATGGCTTTGTGAGCAGGAAATTGTGTCTCACTAACTTCAGTGAGTTTTTTTGAAGTAGTAACCAAGTGGATTGATGAGGGCAGAGTGGTGGACATGATCGATATGGACTTCAGTAAAGCGTTCAAACAAGGTTCCCCATGGAAGACCGGTCAGCAAGATTAGATCTCACGGAATACAGGGAGAACTAGCCATTTGGATACAGAACTGGCTCATATGTAGAAGACAGAGGGTGGTGTTGGATGGTTGTTTTTCAGACTGGAGGCCTGTGACCAGTGGAGTGCAACAAGGATTGGTGCTGGTCCACTACTTTATCATTTATATAAATCACTTGGATGTGAGCATAGGAGGTATAGTTAGTAAGTTTGCAGATGACACCAAAATTGGAGGTCTAGTGGACAGTGAAGTGGGTTACCTCAGATTACAACAGGATCTTGACCAGATGGGCTAATGGGCTGAGAAGTGGCAGATGGACTTTAATTTAGATAAATGTGAGGTACTGCATTTTGGGAAAGCAAATCTTAGCAGGACTTATACACTTAATGGTAAGGTCCTAGGGAGTGTTGCTGAACAAAGAGACCTTGGAGTGCAGGTTCATAGCTCCTTCAAAGTGGAGTTGCAGGTAGATAGGACAGTGAAGAAGGCATTTAGTAAACTTGTCTTTATTGGTCAATGCATCCAATATAGGAGTTGGGAGGTCATTTTGCGGCTGTTCAGGACATTGGTTAGGCCACTGTTGGAATATTGCAGGCACTTCTGGTCTCCTTCCTATCGGAAAGATGTTGTGAAACTTGAAAGGGGTCAGAAAAGATTTACAAGGATATTGCCAGGGCTGGAGGATTTGAGCTACAGGGAGAGGTTGAATAGGCTGGGGCTATTTTCCCTGGTGTGTCGGAGGTTGAGGGGTGACCTTATAGAGGATTATAAAATCATGAGGGGCATGGATAGGGTAAATAAACAAAGTCTTTTCCCTGGGGTGGGGGAGTCCAGAACTAGAGGGCATAGGTTTAAGGTGAGAGGGGAAAAAATATAAAAGACTGAAGGGGCAACTTTTTCACAGAGGGTGGTACATGTATGGAATGAGCTGCCAGAGGAAGTGGTGGAAGTTAGTACAATTGCAACATTTAAAGCCATCTAGATGGGTACATGAATAGGAAGGGTTTGGAATGATATGGGCCAGGTGGGACTAGATTGGGTTGGATCGTTGGGTCTGTTTCCGTGCTGTACATCTCTATGACTCTACGACTATGAATGCTAACAGCAGATGCGAAAAATATTCAGCAGGTCAGACATCATTGGACAGAGAATTAATGTTAGAAATCAATGAGCCTTTCATCAGAAGTAATTTTGACCTGAAAAATTAACCCCAGTTTCTCACTTTACTACACTGCCTAACCCAATGAGTATTTGTATCAATGTATAGAATCCCTACAATGTGGAAGCAGACCATTCGGCCCATCGAGCCCACACTGACCCACCAAAGAACACCCTACCCAAACTTGCCCACCTACCTACTCTATCCCTGCATTTCCCATGGCTAACCCACCTAACCTGCACATCCCAGGACATTACAGGACGACTTAGCATGGCCAGTCCACCCCAACTTGCACATCTTCGGACTGTGGGACGAAACCAGAGCACCTGGAGGAAACCCACACAGACACAGGGAGAACGTGTAAACTCCATCCAGACACTCGCCAGAGGGTGGAATGGAACCGGGTCCCTGGCGCTGAGAGACAGCAATGCTAACTACTGAGCCATTGTGCCACCCCATGGTCTCTGTCTTCTCACCTGTTATGGTCTTCTCTCTGGTTTCCAATTTTGTACGATCAGAATCTCAACACAGTAGGCTGCCATTCAACCCATTTCTTTCTAAAATGATAGCACGAACACATTCTAGTGTGTGCCTGCATCATCGAAAAGCTGCTTCAGCTGCAGCAGAAATCTAAATTGCAGAGTTCCAATAAGCAGCGCTGAAGCCATGTGGCCTTTAAATACATCCCTTACCTTTAGATGTGCTTTGAGGTGTTCCCACCAGTTCGTAACTGGAAAACCCAACCTCTGGGGACAACAGATAAGACGTAAACTGATCCGGTTTAAAGATAATCTTATAGTAGTTCTTGTAGATTGTCTCCTGGGAAAACACAAACAGATCTTTTAGAAGGGCAACAAGAATCAACTGAAATGAATAATTTTATTACTCGGCATAACCTTTAACACTTGAAATTGACAGATCTTGTGAAACAGCAATAACAACATTCTATTGGAATTCAGTCCTGAATCTATTCGTCTTTACCTGGTGAAGCAGGATCAACTCTCAGGTGGTGTGAACTCTCTCAAAATCTCAGACTATAAATATACAAGTGAGATCTCAGTGCAGGAGCACCCAGGATCTGGGACTGAGGCAGTGTGAAATCCAAACTTAATTGATGGAACCGAAATTTAGTGCAGGACATCCCAAAATAGGGTTGGGACCCTAAACGGGATCACAAGTTTCAAGCTAGCAGTGGAGCTCGGACATATTTTTTCCTTTATTCATTTGTAGGCTGTGGGCATTGCTGGCTGGGCCCAGCATTTATTGCCAATCCTGAGCTGCCCTTGGAGAAGGTGGTAGTGATCTGCCTTCTTGATCACTACAGTCCACCTGCTCTGGGATGGCCCACAATACCATTAGGAAAAGAATTCCAGGATTTTGATCCAGCGACAGCAAAAGATACGGCGATACATTTCCAAGTCAGGATGACGAGTGTCTTGGAGGGTAGTGATGGTGTTCCCATATATCTGCTAACCTTGTCCTTCTAGATGAAATCGATCATGGATTTGGAAGATGCTGTCTGAGAATCTTTGCTGAATTTCTGCAGTGTATCTTGTAGATAGTAGCAGCAATGTGTACTAAGTGTCGGTGGTGGAGGGAGTGGACGTGGTGCCAATCAAGCTTTATTCTTGAGTGTTCTTGGGGCTGCACTCACCCAGGCAAGTAGGGAGCATTCCATCACACTCCTGATTTGTGCCTTGTAGATGGTGGAAAGGCTTTGGGGAGTCAGGAGGGGAGTTACCCACCACAGTATTCCTAGCCTCTGACCTGCTCTTGTAGCTACACTATTTATGTGGTGAGTCCAGTTGAGTTTCTGGTCAATGATAACCCCCAGGATGTTGATAGTGGGGGATTCAGTGGTGGTAACACCACTGAATGTCAAGGGGTGTTGGATAGATTGTCTCTTATTAGTGATGGTCATAGCCTGATAGTTATGTGGCGCAAATGCTAGTTGCCACTTGACAGTCCAAGCCTGGATATTGTACAGATTAACCTAGTTATAACAGTTGCAATACAGCTCAAATAGGAATGACTCAAGTAATTCAAGACTCTCTCATCTGGTTCCTGATCAAGTCCACAAATGTAAAGATGATTTCACAACATGTGGGAGCAGTTCAATTTCAGAGGGTGCCCTCATAAACAATTATAGGAATCACAGTCATACAGCACGCAAAGAGACCCTTCGGTCCAACTAGTCCATGCCAACCATAAACCCAAACTAAACTAGTCTCAGCCTGCCTGCACTTGGCCCATAGCCCTCCAAACATTTCTTATTCATGTACTTATAATCAAAAATAAATCAGAAAAAATTTCTTACACTACCGAAATGTCACAACTATAACAAATCTAGAAATAAGCCAGAATCTCAGGAGCAGTTGCAAGATCCACGCTCTCAGTCCACCAATTTGGATTTAAATTTACATGGTCGCCTGTTGTCCATTGTTAAGGACAATGAAGATTACATAACCTTAAACAACATGTTCAAGTGGACAAGAACCCTCCCTGCCCTGATGGTGGCCCTGTTTCCTGACTGCTGTCGTCTCTGGCTGGGATAGGGGTCAGTCAGCAGCTATGGCTTTCCAACACTCTTTCACATTCTCCAGGCAATGGCTTGGACATTGGAACAGGAGACACTATCACAGCTGAGAATCCACTCTCAATGTCCAAAACTAAACAGGGAACAACAATCCTGATTGTTCATCCCCACTCTAACTAGCAACGCCATTTCCAACAGAAGCATACCAAGTGACCAAAGTTGAGGGAAACCATTGCTCTGTATAGTTGAGCCACAAGGTGATACATGGAAATTTGCTGACTTTTTCATTCCAAAGGTTTCTCATGTACAGATGATATACTTACAGGCGTGGCAGACAGTTGCTGCAAGTGTAAACCTTTTTTTATAATCCTCCTTGTCACAATATTTCCTGAAGATGTGTAGACAAAAGTACAGCCCCCTCTCACGACAAAATCTTCCAAATCAATGTCCACTAGCACCTAGAAGGGTAGCAGACATACAGGAAAACCCCCTACCACCAGTAAGCTCCACCCACTCCAAGCCGCTTGCAAACAATTATATCACTGTTTTTCACTGGATCCTAGAACTCTCCGCTCGACCACATGGAGGTTGTACTTACACGGATGGCTGTGATTCACCAACATTTTCTGATGGATAATCAGAAACGGGCAATAGACATTGAACGCAGTCAGCAGTGCCAAAATGCTGCAAACAATTATGCTTTTTCAAAAAAAAACCTCACCGTAATTTTCCGCCGCTTCCCATAAGACGACCAGGGCTGCGGCTCCAGGATGAAAATGCCACCAGGCCGCAGATGCCTGTAAATGCGTTTGAACATCCGTTTGAGCCCCTCGTCGCCCCAGTTGAGATGAATCCATTTTGTCAAACTTAGGCACAGAATGACATCGTACTCTGGCCTCTGTGTCTCCAGCAATTCGTCCTTCTCCAGCACGTAGTTTCCCTGTCAGGAAAAGGAAGAGAGAGAGAGTATTAAAAAAAATTGAAATACCCTAGACTCAAACACAGCTGAAATCAGCAGCCAAAGAAACATAACACACAGACTAAAAGGTTTGCACTCCACTCAGCGAGATGAGAACAGGACAGCAGAGGAATGGGCTCTTCGGCCCACAATTTATCTCGTGTAGGGGCTGAATATGCCATTGGATCTCTGCCTGGAATCACAGCCTGAAGGCAATTTGAGAAACCCAGAATCAGTTTCACAGCAGGGCCAAAGACTTCCAATTGTTTCAGTGGCTGAAAGTAGTATCTACTTGCCACAGAAACAAGGAATGACTTGGATTTGATCCGCATCTATTGGCCCTCAGGCAGGAGGCTGGAGTAGGATTGATTGCTAGAATTCTGTCTTCAGCACTCCTTGGACTAGGAATTAGTTTGGTTTTGCACACACTCATCTGATAGCCCCTGCTGCAAAATATGAACGGCAAATTAAGATAAATTCAGTCATAGCTCCAAAAAGATACATTGCCTGTCAGCTTGGACAAATTGTTATCACTGTGCACAGTTTGAAGGTGGTGGGTCAAGATGCATTTCATCATTGAATCTATAACTTGGCAGTGGCGCACTACTACTAAAGGTATGCTCTGTTCTTGTTGAAAACTCATGCCCCATCTCATTACAGTGCACATTAAAAGATCCCAGGGTCCAATTAAAGAGCAGAGGGCATCCTCGTGCTCTTGTCAACACTCATTGACCCTTGCAATCACCAACAGACCAAGCAGCCTCTCATCCCACTGCTGTTGGCAGGAAAACTTCAGCTGCTGTATCTGCCAACAATTGAAGCTGGGTCTGGGATGTCTAACACGTAGTGAGGCATGAAGCAAGCACAGAGTCGAGAGCATGGCACTGGATAAACACAACTGGTCAGGCAGCATCCGAGGAGCAGGAGAATTGATGTTTTGGGCATAAGCCCTTCATCAGGAATTCCTGATGAAGGGTTTAAGCCCAAAACGTCAATTCTCCTGCTGCTCAGATGCTGCCTGACCTGCTGCGCTTTTCTGCAACACACTCTCGATCTGATCTCCAACATCTGTAGTCCTCACTTTCTCCCACTGTCCAAGTACAACTTCAGATGACAAACTTATCGATCGCATCATCTGCAATAATCTGTACATATTAAAACTTCAGATTGCCTGAGGGATGACTGTATGAAAAGGCAAGTCCCATCCAGTTAGGGCAGAGCTGAAGCCCAGCTTCAGGAAGAGTACAAAGTACATGAAATTAGAGTTTAGAAAGCAGACACAAAATTGGAGAGGGGAGGATCAAGCTGAAAAATAACAATACAGGTGGGAGTGGCAAAATCCCATGATTCACTACTAAGTCCCAGGCCAATAGGTCAGGACCAAGGGCGCACCATCCACTGAAATTTGCTGAAGTTGGTTCTCACTTGTCAATGACTGAGTTTCTAGTTCCAAACTGAGCTACATGAATCTGCACAGTTACTCACAAGGTGGTCCCAATCATAACTGTCTGTGTGTGCCAGAAATAGAGAACCACTGAAAACTGTTCAGCAACTCTGGCTTTAACTGCAAATGAGATCGCCAATTTGTAAGGTACCTTATCTTCCACAGTTACTCCATTCACTGCCCTCCTTCTTCCACAACGTAACACTAAGGAAATTCTGCACCCAAGGGTGGAAGAGGCTCAGTCAGTGAGCAGGTACAAACACAAAGATTCATAGGTCTTTGGATACTGATGTCATAAAGGACAATGGGGGGAAAAGTAGTATTTTCAACATTGATTATACAAATCTAGGAATATATACTTCTAGTCACATTACTTCAACTCTCCCATCGGAAAACTCCACCACACTTGTTAAAATAATTATATGGAGAACAAGTAAGCAATCTGTTCAGAGATGTTTTAGCACATGTCCCAGGTAGGTGGGACTCTATTCTGGAACTCTAACCTGCTGATGCTATCACTGCATCCCAATAGCTACCTTGGTCCCCACATATACCCAACCTAGCTGGAACCCAATAATCCTTTCATTAACCTTTAAGCAGGCGTTCCAATTCCGACATCCTTACCAGACACTCCATAATAAGAGGTAGCTAATTAGCCATGATGAATACAAACAGGGTGGACAGGTAGGACAGCCTCTTGCTTCCTCCGGTCAATGCATTGCTTCCCCAGATCCAGCAGAAAGAAGGGACGATAAACAGTGGGTGTGCAGGCCTGAAGTGGCATTGTGGAAATGTCACTGGACTGGTAATCTACAGTTCCAGGCTAATACGCTGGACACATTGGTTTGAAGCCAAATGTGAGAGATGGTTCAAACATGAAATCAACAATACATGGAACTTTTTTTTAAAAAGTCTTACGATAGCAGCAAAACGTGCGAATGGTATTAGAAAATACACCTGGTTCATTATACTCTCTGCCTGGTCATCCTTACTCCATTTGGCCTACACCCGATTATTTACTGTCCTCTGAAATGGCCTAGCAAGGCACTCTATTCAAGGGTAATTAGGAATGGGTGACAATTGCTGGCCTTGCCAGTAAGGTCCACATCCCGTGCAGGAACAAAAATCTGTCGGGTGCCAAAGTTCACATTTGAATAAACTCCTCTCCATCCTTTTTTCTGTTTTCAATCTCCTTTCTCCCCCAGCCCTACCCTTCAAAGTCACTGCTACCAAACCCTCTGTAAAAGTGGGAAAGACAGTAGCAGAGCTTTCACAGTACCTCCATACCAAACATCCTCTTGCTCAAAAAAGGTGTTTGAGGATTAAAGCAACTCACTCCAGATCAAACTGTCTGCTTGAGCCGATCTCCCAAATTAAAACTGGACCATGCAGCCTTGAACTGAACTCAGAGGCAACCATCTGCTGCACTGCAAACAACTGAATGGATAGGTTTAAAAAAAGAATGATTTGAAATGGTCTACTGGAAGGTGATTGTAATTAATGCTCATGGTAAATACGTACAATGAAGCAACAAACATGCACGGCAATAGATGTGGGCTGCTTATCATAAATATGCAGAAGGCCAGTCCTAGGTGGAGCCTCTCAGTCTTAAAGCAACATCCTAAAGCAATCAGGTCTCAAAGCACCGTAAAGACAATTTGTTCACAGGATAGGGGCAAATATTTCTGCCCATTCCGTTGCTCGAAGAGTTGGTGGTGAGCTCCTTTCTAAAACACAACTGACGTCTCAATCAGCAATTTCAGGAAGCTACATTACTTTGGGTCTGCAGTCAGAGCTGTACAACACCCTTCAATCCAACTGATCCACGCTGACCAGATTTCCCAAACTGACTGCATTTGGCTCATATCCCTCTAAACTTTCCCTTTCCATATACTGTCCAAATGTCTTTTCAATGTTATCACTGTACCCGTCTCAACCATTTCCTTTTTCACCTCATTCCTTATACCACCCTCTGCGTGAAAAGACTGCCTCTTAGGTCCCTTTTAAATCTTCCCCCTCTCACCTTAAACCTATGCCCTCTACTTTTGGACTCCCCTACCCTGGGAGAAAGACCTTAGCTATTCATCCTGTCCATATCACTCATGATTTTATCAACCTCTATACAGTCATTCCTCAGCCTCCAACACACCAGCTTATTCAGCCCCTACCTATAGCTCAAACCGTCCATTCCTGACAACATCATTATAAATCTTTTCTGAACCCATTCATGTTTCACAACATCCTTCCTCTAGCCACATTTGGGCTAGGTTAGACTAGACGAAGTAAAACAGCAAACTTCCTTCGCTAAAAAGGAATTAGTGAATCAGATTGGGTTTTAGGATAATCAAATATTACCATTGTCACAATGGTCACTCCTAGTTTTTTCATTCCAAATTTTGTTTAATCAACTAAATCGAAATTCCCTGGTTTAGGATTTGAAGCTGCCGTCAGATAACTAGTCCAGCAACATAACCACAATGTGACTGCACTCCTTGGAGGTGGTAAAACTTTTAAGATGCATCGGGCATAAGCAACAGGACACAACAAGCAGCAAACCACCACAATTTCACCCAAATGAGTGCTGAGAACAGACCTCCCAGCATCACAAGCTCTCAGGGGGAGGGTGTCGTCATCTCCAAATACAGCAAACTCTGTTTTCACTGACAATTTATGAACCAGCACTCTCGATAAACCAGCAAAAATTATATACCTCAAATAATGTGAAATTACTGTATTTTCATGACTTCAGAGTAGTCAGTTGAGGATGTGAATGAGAAGGCTCTGTGCCGTTAAGATTTATTTAATGCGAAGATGCATTATTATTCAAGTGATTTATGTTGTGAGTAAAGTAAAGCAGTTGTGTGTATATCCCCTGCATTAAGTTTGTTATTTAATGCGTGTTTTCACATTGATCATGTGGACGTCTGGATTATCTGGAACATTTGATCAACAGGCCCACGCCTGGTCCCATACATGCCAGTTAATACAAGGTTTGCTGAACTGAAATTTGCATCCATTGGACCAATCGATTTTGAATTGAGTGGGATGCTATTCTGTAGGATTTTCCTGAACATTTTGAATCTGTACACACTGCAAGCAGCTTTTGCAGCTCACTGTTAGATCATTGTTTGCAGGAGGCACCAGGAATTGGAGTTTGAAAATTAAACTACATGGTTTGCATTATCTCGAGCCGTTAACTTTACTTCCCCAAAAGGAGTGAAGGTGGGCTGGTGGATAAGTTTAACTTTAGATGCTGGAAAAGCTCATCAATTCAGCCCCAGAGGTCAGAACCGAAAGCTGGAGAAACAATCAATTACTCAGTACACGGGGCACCTCCTAGTGGGCAAACTAGAAACTTCATGCATCCTGTTGAGTGACAGGACTTTCAGTGCAAGGAAATCTCACCATACAGAGGGGAAAGAACAGGACAGGAATAGGCCGCAGCCCCAATCTCAACAACTACACTGTAAGCAAGGCATGTACAACCACCATTTCCAATCAGAAAAGCTGAACAGCTGGCTAACAGACATGAAAACTTGATAAGGCACATGGTCAAATGAAAAGTGGAACATAAATTCATGTTATGCATGGATTTGCTAGAAGCACCATTTTAAAACTGACTCAAAAACCCGCTGATACATACGGTTTCACAGGAACTCAGACAATCATTCTGAAGGCATGAAACGGCCGTGTAGCCACCTCACATTTCAGGGCAATGAGAAATATTTTTAAAACCCTCTTCGTTTGGAGTGCCCCCTGGGCGAGGTTACACAACCTAGAATGCACTCAAGTCTTAACATCCGCAGTGAGAATAAAAAAGGTTGTTTACATGTCCTACCTGTTGAGTACCTGGGCTGCAGGAATGTATTCACTGTCAAGATTACCCTGTGAAAAATCAAATTTCCACAGAACACAAAGTGACTGTCCATCTTGTAAAAGAAACCACCCACTGTTGACCTGGATGGAGTTTGAGTGGTGGGCCCCCCCCCATCCAAGTGGCTTGGTTCAAAAGACGTCATCTGGGATTTTTTGCAATACCAAATATTTTACTTATTCACCAGTTGCTGAGGTGAACCTCCCTCCCCCACAAAAAGCTTACCAGATGCACTCACCTGGATGAAGGTGACGTTATTGGGGAACTCGGTCACACAGTGATCCACAGTCACAGGTGGGGCTACGATCGGGCCCTTGCATTTGGTCAGCGACAGCGGGAAACACCTCTTCACCTGCCCGTCGCCCTGCGACGGCAGCACATCCTGCGACAGGAAATGGCGGATGTTCTGTCGGGCCGTGTGGACAAGGCCACCGTCAATGTCGATGCCCACAATGCGTGAGGGCTTCAAGTCTTTGGCGATGCTGAGGGTTAGGTGGCCCACGTTGCAGCCCAGGTCCAGGATGTCCTTGCCTCGAAACCACTCAGGCTTGAAGAAGCCGAGCCGAGGGTCCTCGCAGCGCCCGGGGTTGCGGTAGCCGTAGTACTTGGTGTAGTTGCCGTATTGGAACCGCTTATGTTTGATCTGGAAGTTGGGCTGGGCCTTGCCGTCACGGTACAGGCTGGAGTGGCGCTGGAGGCTATGCTGCTGGTGTTGGTGATGGTGGTGGTGAGACGACTTGCCCTTCGTCTTATCTGCCGTCGATTTCTTGGCCTCAGCACTTGGCAGCCTGGGCTCTTCCTCCGAGCCGGCAGGGACCTTGCCCATCTCGGACTTGCTGGTAGTCCGGCGCCGCTTGCGATGCCGGGTTCCGGTCGGAGCTTGCTCAGAGCCGTGAAGGACGGGCGACACAATCTCATCCCTGCAGTTGATGACGGTGTTGAGCTCATAGGGCTGGGGGCCCTCCGACTCAGCCGGTACTTCAGAGTTGCCCGGCCCCGCGTTCGCAGCTGCCAAGTTCTGGCCCACGGGGCAATCCCGGGCGCTGGGATCGAGCGGGGGAACCTGGCTCCTCTCCGCTGGTTCGGCAGACTGAGGCGGCTGGCCAGGCGGGTGGTGGTAATGCCGGTGTCGCCTCTTGCGGCCCAGCTTCAGGGGCGATGGCAGGACCTCGGAGTCGTTGTTGAGGTTGAGTGGGTCGGTGATGTCCTTGGGGATGAGGATCTCCACCGGGTCACGGTTGCGGCTGGGCAGAGGCGAGGACTTGGGGGTCTCGGCATTGAGAGCCTTGTTGACGTCCTCGTCCAGCAGGCTGTTGAGGTTGAGCGGGTCGAAGATGTTGCCACCCAGCAGGAAGTTGCTGGGCAGCACTGGGTCGCAGTCAGAGTTGACGCGGCGCCTCCTCTTGAACCCAGGGTGCTTGAAGCCCACGTTCAGGCTATTCCTCCGCTTGAAGGCCCGCTGCTGCTGCAAGGGTTGGAGCCCGTTCTTCGGCCGGCTCAGCTCCGCCGTGTTCTCATCCTCATCCTTGGCACCGGGGGACAGGGCGACCTCCTCGCTGACGGGCGTTAGCACCCTGCCCGGGCGATGGCACAGATCCTCTACGCCGACGGCAGACAGGTACTCGGGCTTGAGAAGTGTCACCTCCCGGACGGCATCGTCCTCCACCGACGTCGCCATTAATGGGCACAGGGGGTCGTGGCTGGCGTCCGGGTCGCCCTGGCTCTCCGGATTGGCACCGTCGGTGCTCCCTCCTGTGACAGCGCCCCCTCCAGTCCCCCAGCACAGCACCAGCAGTGGTAACCTCCCATGCACCAGGGACTCAGCGAGTCCCACTTCCCCGCCTCCCCTCCCCCCTCCCGGGTTGAGGCCAGTCCACGACGTCGCCGTTACGTCCCCTAACGGAATCCCACGTCGTCCGTGACGTCAGCGCGTTTCATCAACATAAATGAATTATTCATATTTCTGGGACCTGAGCGAACAATCAATTCACCACCACCTCCTCCACCCCCCCCCCCTCAACCCAACCTTACACTCCCCTCCCCCTCCCCCCCCCGGGGTTTTGTTTATCGACTCCCCGCTTCTTCCCCTCCCCCTCCCCCCTCGTCTTCCACCTGAGCGAGAAGGAGAATTTTCTTTCCCTTTCCTTCCCCCACCCCCAACAAAAATGGCAACTTTAAAGCCTCGATTGTCAAGTTTGTGGAACTTAAAGCGGAAATATATCCGCAAACGACGAACCGTGCTTATTCATTCGGTGGAAGTCACACGGTTGCTTTACCTCCCCCTCCCCTCTCTCCTTCCTTCCCTCCCACCACCTCTTCGATTCGAAATGCCCCTCACCCACTTTTAAAAAAAATTAAAATCACTTTCCTTTTCTTCCCTCCCCTCCTCCTCTCAACAACCCAACTCCACTCGATCACCAGCCCTTGGAGCTGCTTAGGCGCACTCGCTGGGTTTTTTTTTTCCTCCCTGTGTCTCTCTCTCTCTCTCTCTCTCTCTCTCTCTTCCTTCACCCCTCCCCCCACCCCCTTTCTCCCCCTCACAGTGCGCTTGCGTCTCCTTTTATAACCCGGTCGGACCGCCCCTCGGCTGACGGGCGGCGCCCTGACCAGTCGGCGGCCAGGGGTCGGCGCCCGCGCCGCGCGACGCCCCCCCGGCCCCGTCCAATCCGGAGGGCGGAGGTTGGGCCCGGAGCTGGCGGGGACCTCGCTCCCGGCCCCGCCCACCTCTGGAAGGCGGGACGCGGCGGAGAGGTTGGGGGGGGGGGGGGGGGGGGTGGTCCGCCGAGGCGTCCGTCTTCACTGACTGAGATGGGGGGGGGGGGTTGGAATACGTTTTATTTAAAAACAGAAAGAATAACCAAGAGGTACAATAATGAACGCTTGTAGCGGAGGTTCGGGTGGTCGCTCGATAGAGCAGGGGTCGAGCTGTCCCGTTAACGGCGGGACGGTTGGGTTGGTGAGGGAGGGTTGATGGTGTGAAGGGGGGGGGGGGGGGGGTTCGACGGCTCGTCCGCCCCGATGTTTGTTGTTTTGTCTCCCCCCCCTCTCCCTCCATTATTCAGGCGCCAGCCGCGGCCGCCTCTCTCCTTCCGCGCGACGAAAACGCCGCACAACCGACTTTCTCTTTTCAAAACGGGGGCCGTCGCTGACTTTTCACGGGCTCGGCGGGGATTCTTGAGATTCCCCTGCGCCAGAGCCGTCAGCAGCAGGCGCGGCTCCTGAGGGTTCATGGGGGGGGGGGGGGAAGAGGAGGAGATTAAAAAATAAAATCCCTCCTCCGCGTTCGCACGTTGTGTTTTCGTCGGTTTTTTTTGCGCCCGGCTCACATCCGGGTCCCACACGTGACGCCTCCCGCAGCGGTGCCGAGTTGTAGTCTCCACGCCCCTCCTCATCCTCCAGTACCACGCCCCCCTCTTCCCCCCCCCCCCCCATCTTGCTCCTTGCCCCATCTCACTCTCCCATTTCCTCCTCCTGCTCACGCCATCGCCTCTTCTCATTTCCATATCCCTGACCGTACTCCCTGCGTCCCAACCAAAATCTCCCCTCCTCCCTCTCCAATTCACTCCCCTCCCCCACCTTCCCTCCCCCTCCTCCTCTTCCCTTTCCCCTCTTCCCTTTCCCCTCTTCCCTCTTCCCTTTCCCCTCTTCCCTTTCCCCTCTTCCCTCTTCCCTTTCCCCTCTTCCCTTCTCTCCCCCTCCTCTTCCCTTCTCTCCCCCTCCTCTTCCCTTCTCTCCCCTCCTCTTCCCTTCTCTCCCCTCCTCTTCCCTTCTCTCCCTCCCCTCACTCCTCCCCTCCCCCTCTCCTCACTTCCCCTCCCCTCAGTCCTCCCCTTCCCCAACTCCCCTCCCCTCTCGTCACCACTGCCTCCTCTCCATACCCCATTCTCCTCCCCCCCTCCCCATTCTACTTCTCCCCCCTCCACTCCTCCCCGCCCCTCAAATCCATCCCTTCCCCACCCCTATTCCCCATCCCCCCCCACCCCATCTTGCCCACCTCCCCCCTCTGGCATGATTTCTCCCCCTATTCCCATCTTCCCTCTACCCATTATCGTTCTCTCCACCTAACCCCATTGCTCCCCATTTCCCCTTCCCAACCATCTCCCTTCCCGTTACATCCCTCTCCTCACTCCCTACACCAACAGCCCTGTCTTCCTATTGCTGCCCACCCCCCAACTCCTTGGCTCCAAACAGTGGGCACACACCTTCTAGAAACAGAGCCAAATTGGGTACATTCCCCAGCCCCATGTGGAAAATTTAATCCTGACCACTGGCTGAACTGCAAGGTTTCTAAACTCTGACTGATGGAAGGGGACTCACAGTGGAGATTTGGGGAATAAAAGTTTTTACACGAAAGTAGTGAGTGTCTGGAACTCACTGCATTAAAAGGGTAGTCAAGGCAGGAACCCTCAAGGCATTCAAGAACTACTTGCATAAACGCTTCCAAATGCTGGAGAATGGGATTTGAATCGATGAATGTTTGATGACTAGCCTCGACACATTGGGCCAAAGCGCCCCTTTCCATGCTGTAAAAACTCTAGAACTCAATGACACATAGGTTGTAATTCTTAGGCAAAATTGAGGACTGCAGATGCTGGAGATTAGAGTCAAGAGTGTGGTGCTGGAAAAGCACAGCAGGTCAGGCAGCATCCGTGGAGCAGGAAAATTGACGTTTCGGGTGTAAATCATACCCTTACTCTTTAACTGCCTTTTGAACTGGCCACGCAAGTCACTCTGCTTGGAGCCAATTGGAAATGGGCAACAAATACTGGCCTCAGCTGTGTCCCTGAAAAGTTATTTAATGTTCATTCCACATGGTGTAGGTACAACGACAATGATTTAGGGGTGGCAATACCATTTTTGGTTTAGTGACAGCGAAGGAGCTGCAATATATTTGTAAAATCAAGATGGTATGGAGTTTAGAGGGAACTAGCAGGTGGAAGTGCTCTCATGCATCTTGTCCTAGATGGTACTGGTCACGGGTTGAAATGACTTCCTGTATAACTGAGCAAATAATGTATCTAATTGGCTGCAAAGTGTTGTAAGATGTGAAAAGTACCATATAAAACAAGTCTTTTGCTTTGAATTCTTTCTCAGGAAGTTGATATCACTGGGAAAGCCAATATTTTCTGCCTGTTCCTCGGTCCCCTTGAGAATGTAGATGGTTATGAGAGCTGCCTTCTCAAACCTCTGTAGTCTCTGTGGTGATTGTACTCAGTGAACTGGATGAGTTTTTTTTATTGAGTTCAATCTGTTCAGACATGTTATGACATGCCTCTGTAGTACTTGGGAATTGAACTCGGAGGTGGGGACACTACCACTGTAAATCACAAGAGCAGAGTATGACTAACTTTAATTCAAATATTCATGCAGTGATTAAATTGAAATTTCTTCTTGTAGGATTTGATTAAGTGTTAAGATTATAAATCCAGTAACAAAACCACCGTGTGGGCTAGTTAGCTAAAATTGGTTAGATTTTCAGCACGTGGTTGAGATTGAAACTGAAAGCACAGGTTTGATTCCTAGTTTGGCTCAAGTAGATTTAGGAGCTGACTCCTTGCCCTAACCCTGAGAGTTAAAGGCAATGGTAAGCCACCATGGACAGAAGTATTGAACTTGCTCCACTGCCCTTTCTGACAATGCATTCCAGACCACAACTTGCCTGCATAACGAGAAATAACTTTCTCATCTACTGCCCTTAATTACTTTGTTACTTATTTCAAAATCTGTGTTCCCTGATTGCTGATGCTCTTGCCCCTGGAGACAGCTTAAAACCTTTTTAGAAAATTATTAATTTGCTGGATGTGGGCATTGCTGGTGAGGCCAGTGTCTTTTTGCCCATCCGTTTGAGAAAGTGCTGGTCAGCTGCCTGCATTCTATGTGGTGAAGGTTCCCCAGTTTTTAGATGGAAACAGCACAGAACACAGACCCTTCAAATCAACAGTCCATGCTGAACATAATCCCAATATAACCTAGTCCCATCTGCCTGCTCCTGGCCCATAACCCTTCAAACCTTTCCTATTCATGTACTTATCCAAATGTTATAATTGTACCCACATCCACTACTTCTTCGGGAAGTTCATTCCAAACCACTCTGTTAAAAAAAATGCCTCTCATGTCTTTTATAAATCTTTCTCCTCTTAGCTTAAAAAATTGTCCCCTAATCTTGAAGTCCCGCATCATAGAGAAAAGACAACTACCAATAACTCTTGTCTATATCCTTCATTATTTTATAAACTTCTATAAGATTAATTTTCAACTTCTACGCTACAGTGTAAAAGTCCCAGCCTATTCAGCCTTTCTTGCCATGCCTGGGAAAATCTCTTCTGAACCCTCTCCACCTCTGCCAGAGCCATGGTATCTAGTCCTGGATTCCCTCTCTGTGACAAGTGGTTTCTTCTGCCATTTGATCTAAGCACCAACTCGCTTATGTCTACCCTCCCAGCTGTTCCCAAACACCACACATCATAAGAATATGCAACCATATAAAGTAGGCCTTTTTAACCTGCTCTATCATTCAATAAAACCATGACTGATCTGACTGTGGCCCCAGCTGCACTTACCTGTCCACACTAAATATGTACTCTTTGGCTGCATATTCATCCAGAGCTTATCTGACGCAACCTTTATATTTGATGACCCAGCCTTGACCGGTCTCTGGTGAAGAGGGCTCCACAGACTAATGACCTACTGAGAGCAAAAATAAAACCACTCATCTCCATTTTAAGTGGGAGATGCCTCATGTTCGACAGTTCCCCCTGATTCTCATCTCTTGCACACGGTGCAATGTTAAAAGAAATACTTTTCACTGTATCTTGGTACATGAGACTATGATAAATCAAATCAAATCAAAATCTATTTCTATCTACCATGCCCTGTCCTTTATTGATATTAAACATTTCTTTCATACCGTTGTGTAATCTGCATTGTGCTAAAGAAAGACTCAATTTATCCTATCTTGTTGCCTCTTTACATATCTTTGGAACAGCCAGTATCTGAGGGGAATACCCCTCCCTCACCAAAAAAACCTTTCACATCCTTCCCTTTTTATGAAGTCTAATGCACATAGTACCCCTGAGGTTGGACTGAACTTTAATGTATAAGTGATGACCTCTTACCCCGATGGAACTTCTTCAGGTTTTTTTTTGTGTTTTCAGCCTATGGTTTGAATGTTCTTTGAACCTGTTCTTCAAATTTCCCGTACTCTGATTCTGCTTCCCTTCATATCACTGCTGTTTTATTTCACCAAAATACATTGCCTCATATTCATTGAAAGTGACTACTGTTGTGCAAAATCCCACAAAGCAGCAACAGTGAGGTGATCAAACAGTTCCTATAGCATCATAGAATGGTTAAAGCGTGTTAAGGTGGCCGTTCAGCCCATCATGTTCAGAATATCTCTTGAAAGAGCAATCTAGCTCACAAGTCATGTCCAAATCTTATAATAACCAAGAAAAATATCCCCTTCACCTTTTCCCTAGAGGCATGGGTGGCATGGTGGCTCAGTGGTTAGCACTGCTGCCTCACAGTGCCAGAGATGCGGGTTTGGTTCCTGCCTCGGGTGACTGTGTGGAGTTTGCACATTCTCCCTGTATCTGTGTGGGTTTCCTCTGGGTGCTCTGGTTTCCTCCTGTAATCCAATGATGTGTAGGTCAGGTGAATTAGCCATATTAAATTGCCCATAGTGTTAGGTGCATTAGTCAGTGGTAAATATAGGGTAGGGGAATGCGTCTGGTTGGGTTACTCTTTGGATGGTTGATGTGGAATGTTGGCCGAAGGGCCTGTTTCCATATTGTAGGGATTTTAATCTGACCGAAGCAAGTCCTCTTTCTTTTAGTAGGTTCACATTTGGTTTGGTGATGGGGGGTGGGGTCATGGTCAAGGGAGCAGTAGGAAGAGGTGTCCTCGAGTTGGCGTTTGGCTTCAGCGGTGTAGAGGTCAATCTGCTGGCTTAATGGTGAGGTTGGGATTGGAGGGCTGCCCGTTGTGAGGGTGAGAGGTTGGAGTGGGGGAGGGGGGACGACAGGTTGAGGCGGTTAATGTCCCAGCGGCAGTTGGAAATGTAGAGGTCGAGGGCAGGTAATAGGCCAGCGTGGGGTGTCCAGGTGGATGCAGTGTGTTGGAGGTGGGCGAAGGGGTCCTGATTGTGAAAGTAAGCTCGGAGGCGGAGGCGACGGGAGAAGTGTTCGATGTCACGTCGTGTATTAAATTCATTGATGCGTGGACGGAGGGGGATGAAGGTGAGTCCTTTGCTGAGGACTGATTGTTCGTCCTCAGTGAGTGGGAGGTCAGTGGGGATGGTGAAAACTCGGCAGGGCCGGGAGCTGGGATCTGGTGTGGGTGTGGAGCTGGGAGTGGGGTCGGAGCCAGTACCTGGAGTGGGTGTGATGGTGGGGGAAATGGGGGTGGAGGCATGAGCTGGGGTAATGTTGCCACCTCGTGCTCCCGCGAGGAGGTTGAGCAATTCATCAACTTCACCAACACATTCCACCCTGACCTTAAATTTACCTGGACTATCTCTGACACCTCCCTCCCCTTCCTGGACCTCTCCATCTCCATTAGTGACGACCGACTTGACACTGACATTTTTTACAAACCCACTGACTCCCACAGCTATCTGGATTACAACTCTTCCCACCCTATCTCTTGCAAAAATGCCATCCCGTATTCCCAATTTCTCCGCCTCCGCCGTATCTGCTCCCAGGAGGACCAGTTCCACCATAGGACACACCAGATGACCTCCTTCTTTAGAGACCGCAATTTCCCTTCCCACGTGGTTAAAGATGCCCTCCAACGCATCTCGTCCACATCTCGCACCTCCGCCCTCAGACCCCACACCTCCGACCGTAACAAGGACAGAACGCCCCTGGTGCTCACCTTCCACCCTACAAACCTTCGCATCAACCAAATCATCCACCGACATTTCTGCCACCTCCAAAAAGACCCCACCACCAGGGATATATTTCTCTCCCCACCCCTTTCCGCCTTCCGCAAAGACCGTTCCCTCCGTGACTACCTGGTCAGGTCCACACCCCCCTACGACCCACCCTCCCATTCTGGCACTTTCCCCTGCCACCGCAGGAACTGTAAAACCTGTGCCCACACCTCCTCTCTCACCTCTATCCAAGGCCCTAAAGGAGCCTTCCACATCCATCAAAGTTTCACCTGCACATCCACCAATATCATTTATTTTATTCGTTGCTCCCGATGTGGTCTCCTCTACATTGGGGAGACTGGGCGCCTCCTAGCAGAGCGCTTTAGGGAACATCTCCGAGACATCCGCACCAATCAACCAAACCGCCCCGTGGCCCAACATTTCAACTCCCCCTCCCACTCTGCCGAGGACATGGAGGTCCTGGGCCTCCTTCACCGCCGCTCCCTCACCACCAGACGCCTGGAGGAAGAACGCCTCATCTTCCGCCTCAGAACACTTCAACCCCAGGGCATCAATGTGGACTTCAATAGCTTCCTCACTTCTCCTTCCCCCACCTCATCCTAGTTTCAAACTTCCAGCTCAGCACTGTCTCCTTGACTTGTCCGGACTTGTCCGACCTGCCTATCTTCTTTTCCACCTATCCACTCCACCCTCTCCTCCTTGACCTATCACCTTCATCTCCTCCCCCACTCACCCATTGTACTCTATGCTACTCTCTCCCCACCCCCACCCTCCTCTAGCTTATCTCTCCACGCTTCAGGCTCACTGCCTTTATTCCTGATGAAGGGCTTTTGCCCGAAACGTCCATTTCGCTGCTCGTTGGATGCTGCCTGAACTGCTGTGCTCTTCCAGCACCACTAATCCAGAAAACATATAGTCCAGTGAGCCTGACCTCGGTGGTGGGCAAGTAGTTGGAGGGAATCCTGAGGGACAGGATGTACATGTATTTGAAAAGGCAAGGACTGATTAGGGATAGTCAACATGGGAAACTAAGTGTTTTGAAGAAGTAACAAAGAGGATTGATAAGGGCAGAGCAGTAGATGTGATCTATATGGACTTCAGGAAGGCATTTGACAAGGTTCCGCATGGGAGACTAGTTAGTAAGGTTATATCTCATGGAATACAGGGATAACTAGCCATTTGGATACAGAACAGGCTCAAAGATAGAAGACAGAGGGTGGTGGTGGAGGGTTGTTTTTCAGACTGGAGGCCTGTGACCAGTGGAATGCCACAAGGATCGGTGCTGGGTCCACTACTTTTCATCATTTATATAAATGATTTGGATGTGAGTTTAAGTGGTATAATTAATAAGTTTGCAGATGACACCAAAATTGAAGGTGTAGTGGACAGCGAAGAAGATTACCTCGGATTACAACGGGATCTTGATCAGATGAGCCAATGGGCTGAGGAGCGGTAGATGGAGTTTAGATAAATGTGAGGTGTTGTATTTTGGGAAAGCAAACTTTAGCAGGACTTATACACTTAATGGTAAGGTCCTAGCAAGTGTTGCTGAACAAAGAGACCTTGGAGTGCAGGTTCATAGCTCCTTGAAAGTGGAGTCGCAGGTAGATAGGATAGTGAAGAAGATGTTTGGTATGCTTTCCTTTATTGGTCAGAGTATTGAGTACAGGAGTTGGGAGGTCATGTTGCGGCTGTATAGAACATTGGTTAGGCTATGATGTTGTGAAACTTGAAAGGGTTCAGAAAAGATTTACAAGGATGTTGCCAGGGTTGGAGGATCTGAGCTATAGGGAGAGGCTGAACAGGATGGGGCTGTTTTCCCTGGAGCATCGGAGGCTGAGGGGTGACCCTTATAGAGGTTTATAAAATCGTGAGGGGCATGGATAGGGTAAAAAGACAAGGTCTTTTCCCTGGGTTGGAGAGTCCAGAACTAGAGGGCATAGGTTTAGGATGAGAAGGGAAAGATATAAAAGAGACCTAAGGGGCAACATTTTCATGCAGAGGGTGGTACGTGTATGGAATGGGCTGCCAGAGGATGTGGTGGGGGCTGGTACAATTGCAACATTTAAACAGCATTTGGATGGGTATATGAATAGGAAGGGTTTGGAGGGATATGGGCTGGGAGCTGGCAGGTGGGACTAGATTGGGTTGGGATATCTGGTCGGCATGGACGGGTTGGACTGAAGGGTCTGTTTCCGTGCTGTACATCTCTATGACTCCATGAAATGGCTGTGGCATTACAGAGACATGACTGCCGGGGTATCAGGATCGGGAGCTCAATATAAATACAATTAAATCAATAGTCAGACACAAAGTAGGGTCAGAAAATGTAGAATCTGTGTGGTTAGCATTGAGGAACCGCAAAGGTAAAAAAACTATAGTTAGACTTATGTACAGGTCTCCAAACAGGAGCTGGGGTGCAAGATACACCAGGAGATAGAAAAGATGTGTAGGAAAGGCAAAGTTACAGTGATCATGGGGGATTTCAATATGCAGGTGGACTGGGAAAATCAGGTTAGTAGTGGATTTCAAGAAAAGGAATTTGTGGAATGTCTACAAGATAGCTTTTCGGAGCAGCTTGTGGTGGAGCCCATTAGGGAACAGGCAATACTGGATTTAGTGTTGTGCAATGAGGCAGACTTGATCAGGGAGCTTAAGGTGAAGGAACCCTTGGGAGGCAGCGATCAAAATATCCCTAACTATACCTCTTATGCTCATATCCAAATCATTTATATAAATGACGAAAAGTAATGGACCCAGCACCGATCCTTGTGGCACTCCACTGGTCACAAGCCTCCAGTCTGAAAAACAACCCTCCACCACCACCCTCTGTCTTCTACCTTTGAGCCAGTTCTGTATCCAAATGGCTAGTTCTCCCTGTATTCCGTGAGATCTAACCTTGTTAACCAGCCTCTCATGGGGAACCTTGTCGAACGCCTTACTGAAGTCCATATAGATCACATCTACCGCTCTGCCCTCATCAATCCTCTTTGTTACTTCTTCAAAAATCTCAATCAAGTTTGTGAGACATGATTCCCACGCACAAAGCCATGTTGACTATCCCGAATCAGTCCTTGCCTTTCCAAATACACGTCCTTTGAGGAAATACCTCAGGTGGTGGAGAAGTCAATGTTTCAGGTGTAACCCTTCTTCTGGACTGGGGGGTGGATGTAAGAGGAGCTACAGATAAAGAGGGAGCGGTGCGGGGAGGGGAGGCAGGGTTGAGGTAGTGATAGGTGAACACAGGTAGAGAGTACAACTGGTTGGTCAATGGGAGGAATGAATTCTGTTGGTAGCTGGAAGGAAGGGTTGGTCATCAGAATGGAAGGGAGGGGAGAGGCTAGAAAGGGAGCCAGGAGATGGGGAGGGAGGTTATATGAAATTGGGGAACTCCATGTTGAGTCCTCCGGGCTGTAGGTATTGTTCCTCCGATTTGCGGTCTGATTCGCTGTGGCGATGGAGCAGGCCGAGTATGGTCATGTCAGAGAGGGAGTTGGTGAGAGAATTAAAATGGGTGGTGACTGGAAGGTCAGGTTGGCCCCTGTGGACCTGGCTGAGATGCTTGGCGAAACGTGCCCTGAGTTTACGTTTGGTCTCACCGATGTAGGGAAGACCACATTAGGAGCACCGGATACAAAGTAAGCTAGGTTGTAGGAGAGGCAGGTGAACCTCTCTCTCTCCTGACAGGACTGTTTGGGGCCCTGGATGGAGGTGACTGGGGTGGTGTGCTGGCTGATTTTGCATCTTTTACGGTTGCAGGGGAAGATACATGGGCGTTCAGGGTGGTCGATGGGATATCTCAGCTGGGCTCGCAGGGGCCAACCTGACCTCCCAGTCACCCCCATTTTAATTCCCCTCCCCATTCCCTTTCTGACATGACCATCCTTGGCCTCCTCCATTGCCACAACGAATCAGACGCACAAATTACACTTCATCTTCCGCCTGGGCAGCCTACAGCCCAGAGGAATGAACTTTGAATTCTCCAATCTAAAATAACCTCCCTTCTCCTCCCATGGCTCCCAAGCCCCTCCCCTTCCCTTCCATTCCTCTGATCAACCCTTCCTTCCAGTTACCAACCAGATTCATCTCTCCCATCAACCAACCAGGTCGTACCTGCTACCTGTGTTCACCTATCCCACCCTCACCACCCTACCTCCCCCCTACCCCCACCCAACCTTGTATCTGCGCCTCCCCCCAAGTCCTGACAAAGGGTTACACCTGAAACATTGACTTCTCCACCTCCGGATGCTGCCTGGTATGCTGTGTTCCTCCAGCCTTCTGCTTGTCTACCTTAGATTCCAGCATCCGCAGTTTTTTTTTGTCTCTCACCAATTTCGATCTGCACCACACGCTCATTTATCTTATTCCTTTTGCTGTGTGCACTCAGATATAACACTTTCAGTCATGTATTAACCGTCCCTCTTCTCATTGTAATTCGTTTGTCCATTATGCTTGAAGTTTGATTGCTAACCCTTTCCATACGCTCTGTCCTATTTGTGGCTGTGCTGGAGATTTTAATAACATCTCCTGAGTCCTGCACTCTTACCTCCTCCCTTAATTTGGGCTTTCTAATTTCCCCTATAACTGTGCCCCCCCCCCCCCCCATTTAGTTGAAAACCCTGTCCACAGCCCTAGTTATGCGATTCACTAGAACTCTGATCCCAGCACGGTTCAGATGAAGACCATCCCATTGGTCCCTCCTTCCCCAGTACTGGTGCCAATGTCCCACACCAATCTCTGACCCACACGTTTACCTGCTGAATCATATTGATCCTGTGCCAATTAGCTTGTGGTTCAGGTAGTAATCCAGACAATGTTATCTTTTTAGTTCTGCTTTTTAATTTCCCTCCTAGCTGTTCATACTTCCTTAGCAGAACCTCTGCCCTAGTTTTATCTATGTCATTGGTACATACATGGACCGCAACCACTGGATCTTTACCCTCCCACCCCAAGCTCCTCTGCAGCCCAGATGAGAAATCTGGGACCCGAGCACCAGGCAGGCAACACAACCATCAGGACTCTTGATCCTGGTCACAGAGAACAGTGTCGATGCCTCTAACTATATTCTCCCCAATTAAAACAACATATCTCTTCTCTCCCCCGACTTGAATGGTTCCCTGCACCACCGTGCTGTGCTCAGTTGGCTCACTCTCCCTGCCGTCCCCATTCCTGTCCACGCAGGGAGCGAAAACTCTTGAGCCTGTTGGACAATGACGTGGGCTATGGCTCCTGCAAATCTACCTCCTGGATCCCTGTACCTACCTCACTCACACCTACACCCACTTGTCCCTGACCACTGGCCAAATTCAAGTTAGTTAGCCTAAGGGGTGTTACTGTCTCCTGAAGCAGCCAGGTAACTTTTCCCCCTCCCTGATGTGTCGCAATGTTTGAAGCTCAGACTCCAGCTCATCGACCGTGAGCCGGAGTTCTTCCGGCGACCAACGGTTTACCACAGACATGGTCTCTGGGAACCACAATGGGGTCCACCAGCTCATGCAGAAACAATACACCACCCTGCCCTCCATTCTTATTTAATTAGTTTTGAATTAGTGAGGTGATTGACTCTTAACTGCCCCCTGAAATGGCCTGAGAAAGCCCTCAGTTCAAGAGGCAATTTAAGGACAAGCAAAAAAATGCTGGCCTCGCTGAGTGGTACCTACACCCCAAGCAAGGGAAAATAACCCAGAGCATGGTCGTCTCCTGAAATTTTAATACCTCACCTATCCCTTCAGGTGATTGATGGAAACCCATGGGATTTTTAAAAATATCTATTTCATTCTTTAAAAAATATACTTCATTTATTCTCTACATACAAAGACTACTGTTGGAATATTGCATGCAATCCTGGTCTCCTTCCTATCGGAAAGATGTTGTGAAACTTGAAAGGGTTCAGAAAAGATTTACAAGGATGTTCCCAGGGTTGGAGGGTTTGAGCTACAGGGAGAGGCTGAACAGGATGGGGCTGTTTTCCCTGGAACGTCGGAGGCTGAGGGGTGACCTTATAGAGGGTTACAAAATTATGAGGGGCATGGATAGGATAAATAGACAAAGTCTTTTCCCTGGGGTGGGGGAGTCCAGAACTAGAGGGCATAGGTTTAGGGTGAGAGGGGAAAGATATAAAAGAGACCTGAGGGGCAACTTTTTCATGCAGAGGGTGGTACGTGTATGGAATGAGCTGCCAGAGGAAGTGGTGGAGGCTGGTACAATTACAACATTTAAGAGGCATCTGGATGGGTATATGAATAGGAAGGGTTTGGAGGGATATGGGCCGGGTGCTGGCAGGTGGGACTAGATTGGGTTGGGATATCTGTTCGGCATGGACGGGTTGGACCAAAGGGTTTGTTTCCATGCTGTACATCTCTATGACTCTATGACAAAGGTTTTTAATTATTTCCATGTAGTCTTTATAGAAAAAATAAAAGCAAACACAACGTAGGAATTTTTACATTTTTCAGCTCCTTTGCAGATGCAAAAGAATTTGGCAATTTTTACTTATGTAGGAAACCATTAATGTTTTTTTTGGAGGCACCAAAAGGGTCTGACAATTGAACGGACCCTCATTATACCTCAGCACAAAGATCTCAGACAGTGGTCTTTCCTCACTGTGTCTTGGCACGAAGCTTCAGCACATCCCTCGGCACATAGTCCTGGATGTGTCAGCCTGCAACACTCGGTCAAGGTCAGCTCCTTATTCTGGAAGACCAACACGTTTCGGGCAGACCAAAGAGCATCTTTCACCAAGCTGATGGCTTTTGGGATGCAGTCAACGTTTACCTCAGAGTGTGTCACACGGTAGAGCACAGAGTCCTGCGTCACAGAGCTGCTCGGGATGAACTTCGACAAAAATCACTGCATCTCTCTCCATCTTTGCAAAGGCACACGCAAGAAGGCTATGAGTGAAAGCCTCTTCACCAGTGTAGCTGCTTTGAAGGCAGTGCGTGGTGGCACGCCGAGACCATGTGTGCATGAAGGACCTAACAAGGCATGCCCTTCTCACCACCAGCCAAGCTGGGTCTTGGTGCTTGTTGGAAAGTTATAATAATGAAGCATTCTGCCAAATGGCTTTGACAGTCTGCTCAGGAACATCCCGACAGGGTGGAGAGTGTGTTTCTGGAAAAGCACAGCAGGTCAGGCAGCATCCGAGGGGCAGGAGGATCGACGTTTTGGGTCAGAACCCTTCATTCCTGATGAAGGGCTTTGGCCCGAAACGTCGATCCTCCTGCCCCTCGGATGCTGCCTGACCTGCTGTGCTTTTCCAGAAACACACTCTCAACTCTGATCTCAAGCATCTGCAGACCTCATTTTCTCCTAACATACTGACAGAGCCAACCCTCTCCATTTCCCGCAGGGTTTCGAGGATGCTACATGTTGACCACTTCCTCGTGAACTTGTGGTCAAAGGTGTTTTACTTTGGAAGCTTTTCCACTGAAGGACAGGTGATGCAGAATGGTCCAACAACTCGGAGCATTCCGCAGCACTGAGGCCTGACCCATCCTACACAACACCGGGGTCAGGTAGAACCTCAGTATGTAGTGATGCTTGGTGTTTGTGGACCGATAGTCTACCCACAACTTGATGCAGTTGCACACAAACGTGGCCATCAGAATTAAAGTGGCTTGGGTATGTCCCTCCCTCCTTATCTGGTGATTTGTATATTGTGTCCCTGTGGATATAGTCCATCTTTGAAATCCAAATGAAATGGAAGATGGTTTGGGTGACTGCAGTGGTGTAGGCTCGGGGAATAGACCAGATCTGTACCACATGCAGCAACCCCAACAGTGCCTCGATTTACCTTGGCTCCAGTTTGAACTGGTTGCAGGTGCTCATGAGTCTGTGCACTGACAGTGGATCTGAGCAGAAAACAGTGACGTTGTCCATGTACAGGGTGGCTTTGACCTGCAGGCCTCCACTGCCTGGAATAGTAACCCCTCTCAGGTTCACATCCTTCCTCATGGAGTCAGCAAAAGACCATATACAACACACCTGACGACAGAGAGAGGGCAGCCTTGCCTGACTCCAAATCTCATCGGGAAGCTTTCTGATTCCCGCCTGTTGATTGAGACTCCACTGATGGAACAGTCCATCTTCCGGAGCGACACTGGCACCATCCCCCAACCTTGTCCTCCGCTACATCGATAACTGTATCAGCATCACCTCATGCTCTCACGAGGAGGTTGAACAGTTCATCAACTTCACAAACACCTTCCACCCTGATCTCAAGTTCACCTGGACTCATCTCAGACACCCCCCCTCTCCTTCCTGGACCTCTCCACCTCCACCTCCAGCAACTGACTCAACATGGATATCTACTTCAAACTCACCAACTCCCACAGCTACCTCCTCCCACTCTCCCTCCTGAAAAAGAAAATCCCTACTCCCAATTCCTCCACCGCATCTGCTCCCAGGAGGAACAATTCCACTCCAGGACATCCCAGATGGCCTCCGAATTCAAGGACCACAATTTCCCCTCCCACATAATCAACAATGCCCTCCAACGCATCTTCTCCACTTCCCGCACCTCTGCCTTTGAACTCTAGCCCTCCAACCACAACAAGGATAGAACTTTCCTGGTCCTCACCTTCCACCCCACTAATCTTTGGGTACAGCTCATCATCGTCTGCCATGCCTGTTGGTGATCATACCCCTGAGAAAAGCAAGGCTCTCAGAGATTGTCCTGCTCGGTACAGCACAGAGTTGGTGGAGGTGAATCATTGATCCTAGACCCACTTGGCGATGTCCTGAGACAGCATTTTTGCATTCAGCAGTGAGACTGGTCACCGATTTGTCATTTCTTCCTTCTCCCCCTTCCCCTTGTAGGTGAGGGTCCTTTCCTTATGGATTCGTGCATGTAACTGGCCAGAAGCATGCTGCCCAGCACCTTCAGTAGGTCATGGCCACAGAGCTGAATACACCTCAGCCAGTAAGCTATCACTTCTGGGAGCTTTACTCCTCCCAAAGAACTCGAGGGTTTTGGTCAGCACAGGGAAGGATAACAGCTGGTCCAGCCTCTCCCGTGTGCTGACGTCTAAAACCTCCATGATAGAGGACAGGAACGATTGGTGGCATGTGGGCTTTCTATCATACAGTCTGGCAATAAAAGGATTTGCTGACCCACAGGATGTCAGGTTGAGATGACATTACCGAACCATCTGTTTCCCTCAGGCTGCTGATCTCAGAACTCTCCCTGTGCACATTCTGTCCATGGAATGGACTCTGTACCGAAGGATTATCTCAAAGACCTCCATGGCAAAGAGTGAGGCTTGCTGGCTCTTCAACTCGTGGAGATTCTCCGTGACATCGAAGCCCATTGTCTGCAGCGGGAGTAAAGTCTGCTTGCTTTTCTGGAGTTTTGACAATTTTGCCCATATCTCTCTCTCTCTCTCTCTCTCTCTCTCACACACACATATCTTCTGCATACGTTTGAGGATGAAGAACCTCTTGATGTTCCCCTTGACTGTGTTGCCCTGGACGGTTTCCCATATGTCACTGAAGACTCGGATAGGGGTTTCACATACTTCAACATTTATAATCCCTTTTGAGCTCCTCGATGCGTTCCGGGGTCAAATATTTCGCATTCAGCTTCCACCTTCCCTTGCCATGCTGTAGATAGAACATAGAACATAGAAAAATACAGCACAGAACAGGCCCTTTGGCCCACGATGTTGTGCCGAGATTTAATCCTCGTGTAAAATATAGTAACTTAACCTACGCACCCTTCAACTCACTGCTATCCATATGCATGTACAGAAGTCGCTCAAATGTCCCCAAGGACTCTGCTTCCACCACCACCACAGCTGGCAACACATTCCATGCATTCACAACTCTCTGCGTAAAGAACCTACCTCTGACGTCTCCTTTATACCTTCCTCCTAATATCTTAAAACAATGGCTTCTCATACCAGTTAATCCTGCCTTGGAGAAAAGTCTCTGGCTATTGACTCTATCTATTCCTCTCATTATCTTGTATACCTCGATCAGGTCTCCTCTCTTCCTCCTCCTCTCCAGAGAGAAAAGTCCGAGCTTATTCAACCTTTCTTCATAAGGCAAGCCCTCCAGTCCAGGCAGCATCCTTGTAAACCTTCTTTGCACCCTCTCCAAAGCCTCTGTATCTTTCCTATAGTAGGGCGACCAGAACTGGACACAGTATTTCAAGTGTGGTCTCACCAGAGTTTTGTAGATGTGCAGCAAAACCTCATGGCTCTTAAACTCGATCCCCCTGTTAATGAAAGCCAAAACACCATATGCTTTCTTAACAACCCTATTGTTGGGCGACAACATTGAGGGATCTATGTACTTGCACACCTAGATCCCTCTGCACTGCCAAGAATCCTGTCTTTAATCCTATATTCAGCTTTAGAGATCGACCTTCCAAAACGCATTACTTCACACTTATCCAGGTTGAACTCCATCTGCTATTTCTCAGCCCGGCTCTGCATCCTGTCTATGTTGTGCTGCAGCCTGCAGTAGCCCTCTATACTATCGACGACACCTCCAATCTTTGTGTCATCTGCAAATTTACTAACCCACCCCTCAACCTCCTCATCCAAGTCATTTATAAAAACTACAAAGAGCAGAGGCCCAAAAACAGAGCCCTGCGGGACCCCACTCAACACTGACCTCCAGGCAGAATAATTTCCATCTACAACCACTCTCTGCCTTCTATCAGCCAGCCAATTCTGAATCCAAATAGCCAAATCTCCCTGTATCCCATACTTCCTGACTTTATGAATGAGCCTACCATGGGGAACGCTGAAGTCCATATACACCACATCCACTGCCCGACCGTTGTTGACCTGTCTTGACACCTCCTCGAAGAACTCAATAAGATTAGTGAGGCATGACCTGCCCCTCACAAAGCCCATGCTGACTGCCTTTAATCACACTATGCTTTGCCAAATGGTCATAAATCCTATCCCTCAGAATTCTTTCCAAAGCTTTGCTCACCACAGACGTAAGACTGACTGGTCTGTAATTGCCAGGGATTTCCCTATTACCCTTCTTGTAAAGAGGAACAACATTTGCCTCCTTCCAATCCTCCGGTACGACTCCCATGGAGAGTGAGGAGGCAAATATCCCTGTCAGCGGCTTAGCAACCTCCTTTCCTGCTTCCTGGAGCAGCCTTAAATCTGGTCTGGCCCTCGGGACTTATCAATCTTAATGTTTTCCAAAATTTCTAGCACATCAATTTCATCATTCTTGATCTGGTCAAGACTGTATCCTAGCTCCTCTAAGTTTTCATTTATAACAAATTCCCTTTCCTTGGTGAAAACCGAAGGAAAAATCTCATTTAGGGCTTCACCTATCTGCTCAGACTCCATGCAAAAGTTCCCTCCGCTGTCCCTGATCAGCCCTACCTTCTCCCTGAGCATTCTCTTATTCCTCACGTATGAGTAAAATGCCTTTGGGTTCTCCCTAATCCTTCTTGCCAAGCCTTTTTTGTGCCCTCTCCTGGCTCTCCTCAGTCCATTTCTGAGCTCCTTTCTAGCAAGCCTGTAATCCTCTAAAGCTGTGCTAGATCCTTGCTTCCTCCACCTTACATAAGCGGCCTTCTTCCTTTTGACGAGAAATTCCTCTGTTCTTGTCATCCAAGGTTCCTTAATCTTACGCCTTCTTACCTGTCTCAGAGGAACAAATTTGTGTATCATTCGCAACAACTGCTCCTTAAATAGTCTCCACATGTCTGCTGTGCCCTTTCTACAAAAGGATTGCTCCCAGTCTGTATTTCTCAACTGTCTGAGAGCGTCATAATTTCCTATTTCCCAATTAAATATCTTTCCTCAGTAACTGCTCCTTTCACTCTCCAAGGCTATGCTAATGTGAGGCACTTTCACCAAAGTGCTCTCCCACCGCGAGATCTGACACCTGTCCTGGCTCGTTGCCGAGCACCAAATCCAAATTGGCCTCTCCCCTCGTCAGCCTGTCTACATACTGAGCAAGGAAACCCTCCTGAACACACCTGACAAAAATGGCTCCATCCAAACCATCTGCACTTAGGAGGTTCCAGTCGATATTGGGAAAGTTGAAATCACCCATAACAACAACCCTGGTACTTTAGCATTTTTACAGAATCTGCCCACCTATGAGATCTTCAATCTCCCTACTGCTATTAGGTGGTCTGTAGAAAACCCCCAGTGTGGTGGCTGCTCCCTTGCTGTTCCTAACGTCCACCCATACTGACTCAGTAGACAAACCTTCCTCAACAACCTTTGTTTCTGTAGCTGTGATGCACTCTCTGATGAGCAATGTTACACCCCCTCCTCTTTTTCCACCCTCCCTGTTCTTTTTAAACATTCTGAACCCTGGAACATCTAGCAACCATTCCTGCCCCTGTGAAACCCATCTCTCCGTTACGGCCACAACATCGTAGCCCCAATCAACGACGATTGGTCATCAGGAGTCATGGAGTCATACAGCATAGAAACAGACCCTTCAGCCCAACTCATCCATACTGACCGGGCTTCCTAAACTGAATTAGTCCGCTGTAGTTTCTCATTTATATGAACGACTTGGATGAGAATTTCAGGGGAGTGGTTAGTAAAGTTTGTGCATGACACCAAAATTGGTGGTACAGTTGACAGTGAAGAAGGTTATCTAAGATTACAAAGAGATCTTGATCATTTGGGCCAATGGGCTGAGGAATGGCAGGTGGGGTTTAATTCGGATAAATGCAAGGTATTGTTTTTTGGTAAAATAAACAAGGGCAGGACTTGTCCAGTTAATGGTAGGACCCTGGGTAGTGTTGTTGAACAGAGAGACCTAGAGATTTGGGTACATAGTTCTTTGAAAATTGCTTCACAGGTAGACAGAGTAGTTAAAAATACATTTAGCACACTTGCCTTTATTACTAGAGAAGATAGAGTTGTTCTTCTCAATGCAAGGAAAGGTTAAGAGGATACTTAATTCAGGAATTCAACACAACGAAGAGTAAGGTAAGGTAAGTAAGGGTAAACTGTCTCCAATGGCAGTAGGTGTTGGTAACCAAAGGGACGTACCAATCACCTTTGTCATTCTCTTTTTAAAGAAGGGAAGGAAGGTGATTGGCAGAAGGACCAGAAGGGGAGGAGATGAGGAGAAGCCAGTGAGTTGTTGAGATTGGGACTGCGCTAGATGAAAGGATGGTAGAGCCACATCCAGTAACATCGCTTGGGGAATTTTGATGAATTCTTGAGGAAGAAATATTCACTGGATTATGGTGGGGCATGAGTAGGGAGTAGGACTAATTTATTTTATGATTTCACTTGATGTGTGCGTCACTGGCAAATGGTTTCCTCTCCCTAATTACATTTGAACGGAACGTTTGTAATGTCATTTCAGACAGTAGTTAAGAGATATGTGACTCCAGACCCCACAGACCCTCCCCCCACCACTGTGGGGTCTGGAGTCACATGTAGGCCAGACCAAGTAAAGATAACTGAATTCCTTCCTGAAAGAGCATAAATGAGCCAGATGGGTTTTTACAGCAATTAATAATAATTTTTGTGGTCACCATCCTGAGATTAACCTGAGATCGGCCCATCAAATTGTTCAATTTAAATTCCATCATCTGTTATTTGAACCTATGTACCCCCAAAGCATTGTTACTCCAGTGACAGTTTCACTTTGCGAATATCTTCATTTGATCAACAGTACTCACTCATTTTCCAGTTCCTGAGGGGCTCAGTACCGAACCAGATGGTTCTTTTTACGACTATCAATGATAGTTTCGTGGCAGCAGTATTGGATTAACCTTCCAGTCAAGATTTTTTTTTAAAAATTAAATTTAAGAGCCAAAATGGGTAGCTCATTTCAAATGCACCAAATGCCCCTCCTGTCTCATCCAAAAGATGGCATCTCTTACAGTACAGCACTCCCTCAGCAGCACAATGGAGTGTCAGCCCATCTTGTTATACTCAACGCCTGGAGTGGGACTCAAAGTTACAACCTTCTGACTCAGAGGCACAATGTTACCCACTGAGACACAGCTGACACCTCATTTAGTACAGGGCTGGATGGATTGTATGTAACAAATCGTGATTTTGTTTTCAGATGCTGTCAGCAGAGTTGTCTGTCTGTCAAATGTATCGTTCCATAGCAAGCCAGTACGGTATTATTGGAATTGAACATCCTGCCTGTTGCTTAATGTTTTACACAGCAGTGATAAAACAGTGGCTGACTGATGGGGAAATGGTGCTATCCCTGGGGTGGGGGAGTTCAGAACTGGAGGGCATGGGTTTTAGTGTGAGAGGGGAAAGATATAAAAGAGACCTAAGGGGCAACTTTTTCACACAGAGGGTGTATGGAATGAGCTGCCAGAGGAAGTGTTGGAGGCTAGTACAATGGCAACACTTAAAAGTCATCTGGATGGGTATATGACTAGGAAGGGTTTGGAGGGATATGGGCCGGGTGCAGGCAGGTGGGACTTCATTGGGGTTAGGATATCTGGTGGGCATGGACAAGTTGGACCGAAGGGTCTGTTTCCGTGCTGTACATCTCTATGACTCTGACTCTATATAGCAGTTGTATTATTTGACCAGTAATATCAGAGGACCTGATAATGCTGTGAGGGTGTAAGTTCAAATCCTGCAGCTGATGACATTCAAATTCAATTAGCTGGTTTTGGTAATGGTGACTATGAAGTAATTGACTATGAAGTAATTGAATCTAGGTTCAATTCCAGCCTTGAGCAGCTGTGTGTGGAGTTTGAATGTTCTCCCTATGTCGAAGTGGACTTCCTCTGGGTGCTCCAGATTTCTCCCGCAGTGCAAAGATGTGCAGGTTAGGTGGATTGGCTATGGGAAGTGCAATGTGTGTGGGGGTGGGGTTTGGGTGTTTGGTTCTGGGTGGGATGCTCTTCAGAGGGTTAGTGTAAACTTGTTGGGCTGAATGACCTGCTTCCGCACTGTAGAGATTCTATTAAAAAATCCAATCTGGTTTGTCAGGGAATCTATCATTCTTACCCAGTCTGGTCTGCATGTGATTCTGGACCCACAGACACATGGTTGACTCTGAAATAGCTACAGGAGTAGGCCATTCAGCCCCTCAGGCCTGCTCTGATGCCTAACTCCATATACCTGCCTTTGCTCCATATCCATTAATATCTTTGCTTAGCAAAAATGTATCTATCTCAGATTTAAAACTAACATCTGATCAAGCATCAAGTGCCATTTGTGGAAGAGAATTCCAAACCTGTACCACCCTTTGTGTGTAGAAGTGTTTCCTAAGATCACTCCATAGAATTCCTACAGTGTGGGAACAGGCCAATATGGTCCAACAAGTCCACATGAACCGTCAGATCCAGACTCACCCCCCCCACCGCCCCCACCCTATTCCCATAACCCTGCTTTTCCCAAGGCTAATTCACCTAACCTACACATCCTTGGACACTATGGGCAATTTAGATGTCTAATCAACCTAACCTGCTCACCTTTGCACTGTGGGATGAAACCCATGTAGGTACAGGGAGAATGTGCAAACTCCACACAGACAGTTGCCTAAGGCTGGAATCGAACCCGCTGAGCTACCATGCTGCCCTTCTCCTGAATGGTCTGGTCCTAATTCTCAGTCCGTACCCCTTAGTTCTCGAACACAAAACAAATGGGAACAGTTTATCTCTGTCTACCCCAGCTAATATCTTGAAGACTTCAAAGATCACCCACAACCTTCTAAATTCTAGAGAAACATAGGCCTAATTTGTATAATTTCTCCTCACAAATTCAACCCTGAGGTACAGGTATCATTCTTGTAAACTTACATTGAACTCCCTCCAAGGCCAGTGTATCTTCCTGAAGTGTGCTGCCCACATATGCTCACAGTGAGGTTTAACCAGGGTTTTATATAACTGCAGCATAAGTTTCTGTACATCTATTCTAGTCCCCAAGATATAAAGGCCTGCATTCCACTGGTGTTCTTGATTATTCTCTGCATCTGTGGCATCTTTAAGATCTATGTACCTGAATCCACAAGTCTCTTTGCAATTCCACTCTATTTAAACAATCAATGAGCCACTCAGTTCAGGAGCACTTACAGATGTATGCAAACACTGGCCTTGCTCAGTGACACACATGTTGTGTTTTTTTTATTCACAGGATGAGGGCATCACTGGCTAGGCCTGCTATATTGCCCATTCCTAATTGTCCAGCAGACAATGACGAGTCAACCACATCGCTGTGGGTCTGGAGTCATATGTAGGCCAGGCCAGGTAAGGATGGCAGTTTAAAAACCAAAAGAACTACAGATGATGTAAATCAGAAACAAAAACAGAAATTGCTGGAAAAGCTCAGCAGCCCTGGAGAGAAATTGGAGTTAACGTTTCGGATTGACTCGGAACCTTAGTGCACTGTTGGAATATTGCGTGCAATTCTGGTCTGCTTCCTATCGGAAAGATGTTGTGAAACTTGAAAGGGTTCAGAAAAGATTTACAAGGATGTTGCCAAAGTTGGAGGATTTGAGCTACAGGGAGAGGCTGAACACGTTGGGGCTGTTTTCCCTGGAGTGTCGGAGGCTGACGGGTGACCTTATAGAGGTTTACAAAATTATGAGGGGAATGGATAGGATAAATAGACAAGGGCTTTTCCCTGGGATCGGGGAGTCCAGAACTAGAGGGCATAGGTTTAGGGTGAGAGGGGAAAGATATAAAAGAGACCTAAGGGGCAACTTTTTCACACAGAGGGTGGTACGTGTGTGGAATGAGCTGCCAGAGGATGTGGTGGAGACTGGTACAATTGCAACATTTAAGAGGCATTTGGATGGGTATATGAATAGGAAAGGTTTGGAGGGATATGGGCTGGGTGCTGGCAGGTGCGACTAGATTGGGTTGGGATATCTGGTCGGCTTGGTGGGTTGGACCGAAGGGTCTGATTCCGTGCTGTACATCTCTATGACTCTATGACTCTATAACTTTCATATGTGGTAGAGGAGCAGTTGTGAGGAAGGGTCACTCGACCTGAAACGTTACCTCCGATTTGTCTCCACAGACGCTGCCAGAGCTGCTGAACTTTTCCAGCAATTTTTGTTTTTGTTTCTGATTTACAGCGCCCGCAGTTCTTTCGGTTTTTAAACTGCCATCTTTACCTGGCCTGGCCTACACATGACTCCAGACCCACCGTGATGTGGTTGACTCATCATTGTCTGCTGGACAATTAGGGATAGGCAATATGGCTGGCCTAGCCAGTGATGCCCTCATCCTGTGAATAAATCAAAAAAACACAACATGTGTGTCACTGAGCAAGGCCGGTATTTGCATACATCTGTAAGTGCTCCTGAACTGAGTGGCTCATAGATTGTTTAAATACAGTAGAAGTGCAAAGAGACTTGTGGGTTTAGGTACATAGATTTTTAAGATGCCACAGATGCAGAAAATAAATGAACCAGATGGGTTTTCCCAGAAACCAGCAATGGATTCACTGTCATTATTAGACTCTTAATTTCAGATTTTTAGCAAATTCAAATTCCACCCTCTGCCGTAGTAGGATTCAAACCTAGAACATTGCCTGGATGGCTGGATTAAACAGTTATTCGCGATAATACCACTTAGGCTATCAACTCCAAGAATAAAGGGTGAAAATATTAGCTTGTCCATTCTATTTTGGGTTGGAGGACCAATTCGTGTTCAAAGTTTGGATGAGGAATAAACCTGAGGTCTTTGCCATGGTGTAAACTGTAGATTTCAATAAAAAGAAACCTCCCAGGTACGCTTCACAAAGAAGGATCACAATCATCTATGCCACATGATAAAACCAAAACCATGGTATGGACAACAATGTCTGTAGTTCTTAAAGTCACTGTATCACAACTCATGCATTTTAGGGGAATAACCTTTAGTTGTAGGAGTTAAATTGATAAATGGATCTGTTTCCGGGCTGTATAGCCCTATGACTCTGGGATCATTTGCCCAATCTGCCAGTTTATCAGACCATAAGACTGAGCAGTAGGATGGAGGCATTCAGCCCATTGAGTCCCCTTCATTACTCAATGAAATCATGGGGCTGATTTGATCATCCACAACTCCACTTTGCTGTCTTCTTCCCCCGTAAGCCTGGGGTCTCTCACTGATTAAACATCCGTCTGTTTCAGCCTTGAATGTACTCAATGATCCAGCCTCGACAACCCTCTGTGGTATTAAATTCCACAAACTCACTACCTTCTGAGTTTATGAATGTGCTCCTGTAATTTGCTGTAGAGAGGGCTATATTTAGAGATGTAACCGTAGAGACACAGGTTCTGTGGACACCAGTTCAAATCACAGCACAGCAGTTGGTGGAATTTAAAATTATATTGAGCGATCTGGATTTGAAACTGAGTTTGTGTGACCATAATACCAGTACTGATTGTCTTAGGTACCCACTAACATCCTTCAGGGAAGGAAATCTGCCATCCTTACCCATTGTGGCCTACATGTGAATACAGAGCCACAGGATTGTGGGAGATTCTTAACTGCTTTCTGAAATAGCTGTAGTAAGCCAAGGGGAAATTAGAGATGATTTAAATCTAGATTTCGATTTAGACTTTCATGTCATGTGTATTCAAGTACAAAAGCATAGGAATACAGTGAAAACATAGAACGTAGAAAAGTACAGCACAGAACAGGCCCTTTGGCCCACGATGTTGTGCTGAGGTTTAATCCTAATGTAAATTAAAATAACTTAACCTACGCACACCCCTCAACTCACTGCTCTCCATGTGCATGTCCAGCAGTCACTTAAATGTCCCTAATGACTCTGCTTCCACCACCACCGCTGGCAACACATTCCATGCATTCACAACTCTCTGCGTAAAGAACCTACCTCTGACGTCTCCTTTATTCCTTCCTCCTAATATCTTAAAATTGTGACCTCTTGTACCAGTCAATCCTGCCCTGGTGAAAAGTCTCTGGCTATTGACTCTATCTATTTCTCTCATTATCTTGTTCACCTCGATCAGGTCTCCTCTCTTCCTCCTTCTCTCCAGAGAGAAAAGTCCGAGCTTATTCAACCTTTCTTCATAAGGCAAGCCCTCCAGTCCAGGCAGCATCCTGGTAAACCTTCTTTGCACCCTCTCCAAAGCCCCTGTCTCTTTCCTATAGTAGGGCGACCAGAAGAGATTTCAATGTCGCCACACAAGGTACCATCTTAGGTTTAAGTACCCAGGTACAAGTTAGACATTACAATCACTCTTAGTATTAAGTTGAAAAATAAAGAAATAAATTTTAAAATGTATTAGAGTCTTCCTTAAGCGCTTAGCCATACTGGGACCGACCTTCCTGCAAGGGCTCGATCTCCCCCGCTTTAGCAAGCTTTCCCCGTGCTGGCTTGATCTCCCCTGCTTTTGTCATCACTGCAGATGTTTGGGGAACCTCCTTGGCCACATTGGAATTGCTTTTGGGATCCCAGACTGCCAAATTCTTTCAGCCAGTGCCACACACACCAGACCACCAAAGCCCCGATCTAGGTGCCGTCTGCACTGGTCCTCAGGCCTTGCCTTCTGTCCGCGTGCCGGGCCTTGGGAACTCAACATATGATGGATAGTCTTGCGCAGGGACACTCAAATGCCAAGAAAGAAAGCAAAGGATGTCATACCTTACAAATGTAACTTAGTTCCTAACGGTGTGCCACAGTGTGCTTGCTTTTTACTGTTTTGATTCTGATATTGAGAGCACGATCTGCAATTGTTTCTCTTGGTTCATAGAAGGAGGCCATTCAACCCATTGTGTCTGTACTGGCTCCCAAAAGTGTTACCCAGCTAGTCCCATTCTCCAGCCTTATGGAATCCACCTCCACTACCCTCCGAGGCAGCGCATTCCAAGTCCTGACAGCTTGCTGAGGATTACTTGGTGTCATTCCCAGAGGTGGCTGGGGAACTGGAGGCTTGTAGGGAAGGGCTGGAGAAATGGGACTAATTGGCATCGACCTGGTGGAGAATCTCACCTGGACCCTCAACCCTCAGCTCCATGGCCAAGAACCGTCTCTACTTTCAGTGTAGGCCGAGGAAAGCCCATCTCCCCCCCCCCCCCACCCCAAACCCCTCCTTCACCACGTTCTACAAGAGGGTCCATTGAGAGCACGCTGAGCTGCTGCATCACTGCCCGGTTCTCGGACGGTAAGACCCTACGATGGATAGTGAGGACGGCTGAGAGGATCATCGGGGTCTCTCTCCCCTCCATTACACACATTTACACCACACGCTGCATCCGCAAGGCTAAGAGCATTGTGGGACAGCCCACACACCCCTCACTCAAACTCTCCTCCCTCCTGCCATCTGGCAGAAGGTACTGGAGCATTCGGTCTCTCACGGCCAGACTGTGCAACAGTTTCTTCCCCCAAGCCACCAGGCTCCTTAACACTGTATGATCGCCCTTCATGAATTATATAAATACAGATATTTCGGCTATCCTAACAAGGGCTTTTATTTAATTGAGATTGCAAACCTGGCTGGTCCGGGGCCCCTTGGGAGAGGAATCCCGCACGAATACGGGTTTTGTTACATTTGATGTTAACACATTCCGAGCATGTATCTCACTATCCAATTTCTGTGTTATCCGTTGTTTTTTTTTCTTTCTCTTATGTGAATAATGTAAGAGACTTAATTATACACTCTGGTTAGTTGTAGGTTAGATTAGTAGTTAGTTGAGTTTTGGGTTTTTTTTCTCTCAGTATTTTTCTTTTGTTAAATTTTGGTTATTATTTATTTAAGATTTAATTGTATATCAATGTTTGTACTTGAGAGTTATTTTTATTTTTGTAAACTTGTAAAAATGTTAAATTTCCAATAAAAATATCTATAAAAAAAACATTGTATGATCAAACTCTATTCCATCTGAAATTCTTTGCATGACTTCGGATTGCTACTAGAACAATGTTTTATTAATTATCATTCATTTATTGCACTGTAATTTGTTCACCACTGTGCCTATTGTCAGGAATTACTCTGCTGTCTTGTGTGTTTTGCACTTTGCACTTTATGCTGCCCTGTGTCTGATCGTGTAGTTTGTGCTGTCCATGTAGCACCTTGATCCTAGAAGAACGCTGTCTCGTGTTTACTGTATCAGTTGTATATGGTGCAAATGACAAATAAAGCTACTCTTGACTTGACTAATTGCTGGACTAGTGAAATGGGTAAGATACTTAATGGCGAAAAGTTGGACAGATTGGGCTTGTATCTCGTGGAGTTTAGAAGAATGAGAGATGACGTGACCAAAACCATGAAGGTCCTGAGGTGTCTAGATGGAATAGACATGGTGAGGGTGCGTCCTGTTGTAGAAGAATCTAGAATTAGGGCTCACTGTTTCAAAATAAGGGGTCACCCTTTCAAGACAGAGGTGAGGAACATCTTGTTTCTGACAGAGGGTTATATATCTTTAGAACTCCTTCCTCAAAATGCAGTGGAAGCAGATTCCTTGAATATTTTAGAGGCAGAGGTGAATAGTAAGGAGGTGAAAGGTTATTGGAGCTAGGCGGGAATACAGAGTAATCAGATCAACCATTGAATGGCAGTGCGGGCTTGAGAGGCCTCAGTCTGCTCCTAATTTGTATAACTATATGTTTTGATTTTATTTGATTTATTGGGGTCACATGCTCCTAAGTACAGTGAAAAGTTTTATTTTGTGAGCAGCAGTGAAGACAGATCATAGCAAACAAGGACATACAGAACACAGAGTGCTTAGATAGAGTGAGGCAAACAAGGTTACACTGCACAGGAGGGGCATGAAGCAAGATCAACATTAACAAGATCAACATTATTTGAAGTTAGAGAGGTGCCTTCAGCAGTCTAGTAACAGTGGGTAGAAGCTGTTCTTGAACCTGTTGGCGCATGTGTTCAGGCTCCTGTAACTTCTGTCTGATGGAAGAGGTTGTGGAAAAGCATTCCCGGGTTTGGAGGGATCTTTGATGATGTTGGCAGCCTTTCTGAGGCTATGAGAAGTGTAGATGGAGTCCGTGGATGGAAAGTTCACTTCCGTGATGGTCCGGGATGTGCACATAACCTTCTGTAGTCTCTTGCGGTCCTGGGTGGAGCAGGTGAGGGTCTATATATGTGTTCAGAGGGATGCGGCCAATGTTGGTGGGAGCAGGGCTGAAGGATCGTGAAGAGGCTTAAAGGGATAGGGTCAGCGTTCAGGATATTAGGTATTCTCGTCGGGATGCTTGCTCCTGGGGGAGCAGGTCTATGATTAAAAGCGGATGCAGTCAGTATTAAGGGGCAGAAATTATAGGGATTATGGTATAGGGTCAGCGTTAAGGGGATTGGGTCATGATCCTCTGGACATGAGCTCCCGGGTGTGGGCCAGTTTGAATGGGGTGGGAATTATGGTTAAAATGGGCAGGGCCAGAACTAAGAGGTAGGGTTTAAAGTGATGAGGCTTATGTTGTTATGGAGATTATTACAATGATTACAGTACAGGACCTCATGATACTATGAGGACTATGGTGAAGGTTTGTATGGCATAATAGGGATTACTATATGGATTATGGTAAAGGGCCTGTTTGGGTATTATAGGGAATTTTCTGAGGATTGTGGGAAAGGATTAGAGTTATAGGGGTTATTTTGAGGATTATGGTAGAGAGTCAATGTTCAGTGTATTATTTGGAAGATTACAGTAGAAGGTTGGTGTTAAAGAGATTATTTTGAGGATTATGCTCGATTGTCAGTGCTAAAGGGACTATTCTGAGGATTACAGTAGAAGGTTAGCACGAACAGGATTATTCTGAGGGTTATAGTAGATTGGCAACACTGAAGTGATTACTCTGAAGATTACGGTAGAGGGTTAGCTCTTACGGAATTATTCTGAGGATTATGGTAGAAGGTCAGCGCTAAAGTGATTTTTCTAAGGATTACAGTAGAGAGTTAGCACTAAAATGGTTATTCTGAGAATTACAGTTGGGGGTTAGTGCTAAGGGGATCATTCTGAGGATTATGGGGGAGGATTTGCTCTCAGGGGATTATTCTGAGGATTACGGTAGAGGGTGAGCACTGAGAGCACTATTCTGAGGATTACGGTAATGGGTTCGCCCTAAATTGATTATTCTAAGGATTACAGAAGTGGGTGAGCACTAAGGGGATTATTCTGAAGATTATGGTAGAGCGTCAGTGTTAAAGGGATTATTCTCAGGATTATGGTAGAGGGTTAGTGCTAAGGGGACTATTCTGAGGACTATGGTAGAAGGTTAGCATGAAAGGGATTATTCTAAGGATTACAATACAGGGTCAGTGTTAAAGAGGTTATTCTAAGGATTACAGTAGAGGGATAGCACTGAAGGAATTGCAGAGGAACCTCGATTATCTAAACATCAATTATCCAGATTTCGGATGATCTGAACAATATCTCAAGGTCATGATGCTTAGGTAAACTACTATTTGAACATTCGATTATTAAACATTCGATTATCTGAACAAAATACATCCTGCCTGTCTCGTTAAGATAATCGAGGTTCCTCTGTGTTCTGTGGATTATGGTAGACGGTTCATGCTATGGGGATTATTCTAAGGATTATGGTAGAGAGTTCGCGCGAAGGAGATTATTCTGAGGATTACGGTAGCAGGTCAGCGTTAAAGGGATTATTCTAAGGATTACCATGATGTGGAGGAGCTGATATTGGTCTGGGGTGGACAAAGTTAAAAATCAGGTCATCAACCGATGAAGGAGCAGTGCTCTGAAAGCTAGTGCTTCCAAATAAACCTGTTGGACTATAATCTGGTGTTGCGTGATTTTTAACTTTGTCCAAGTATTACAGTAGAGGGTTACCGCTAAAGGGATTATTCTAAAGATTGCAGCAGAGGGTTAACTCTAAAGGGAGAAAGTGAGGACTGCAGATGCTGGAGAACAGAGATGAAAATGTGTTGCTGGAAAAGTGCAGCAGGTCAGGCAGCATCCAAGGAGCAAGAGAATCGACGTTTCGGGCATAAACCTGAAGAAGGGTTTATGCCTGACCTGCTGCGCTTTTCCAGCAACACATTTTCAGCTAACTCTAAAGGGATTAAAGTAAGGATTACAGTAGAAGGTTAGTGCTAACGGGATTAGATAACTGACAGTGTGGAAACAGGCCATTTGACCCAACAAATCCACACCAATCCTCCAAAGAGTTACCCACCCACACTCCATATTTATCCCTGACTAATGCACCTAACACTTTGGGCAATTTCACACGGCCAATCCACCCTGACCTGCACATCTTTGGACTGTGGGAGGAAACCGAAGCACCCGGAGGAAACCCACGCAGACACGGGGAGAATGTGCAAACTCCACACAGCCAGTTGGCCCAAGGCTGGAATCAAACCTGGGACCCTGGTGCTGTGAGGCAGCAGTGCTAACCACTGAGCCACTGTGCCACTTTAATTCTAAGGATTATTCTAAGGATTACTGTAGAGGGTTCGTGTTAACGGGATTATTCTGAGGATTATGGTATAAAGTCAGTCCTGAGGGATTTATTCTGTGGATTACGGTAATGGGTCAGCGCTAATGGGATTATTCTGAGGACTATGGTAGAATAAATCCCTCATCATTGACGGATTCATTCTGAGGATTGCGTTAGAGGTCTGCGCTGAAGGGATTGTTCTGAGGATTATGGTAGAAGGTCAATGCTGAGGGATTTATTCTGAGGTTTTCGGCAGAAGGTCAGCGCTGAAGGGATTGTTCTGAGGATTGCAGTAGAGGGTCAGCATTAAGGGGATTATTCTGAAGATTATGGTAGAAGGTCAGTCCTGAGGGATATATTCTGAGGATTATAGTAGAAGGTCAGCGTTGATGGATTTATTCTGGGGATTGCGGTAGATAGTCAGCACGGAGGGGATTATTCTGAGTATTACGGTAGAAGGTCAGCACACAGTCACAGAGATGTACAGCACGGAAACAGACCCTTCGGCCCAACCCGTCCATGCCGACCAGATATCCCAACCCAATCTAGTCCCACCTGCCAGCACCCAGCCCATATCCCTCCAAACCCTTCCTCACTGAGGGATTTATTCTGAGGATTACGGTAGAGGGTCTGCGCTGACTGGGTTTATTCTGAGGATTACGGTAGTAAATTATCGCTGAGGGACCTATTCAGAGGATTGTGGTAGAGGGTCAGCACAATGGAGATTATTCTGAGGTTTACGGTAGAGTGTCAGTGCTAAAGAGATTATTCTAGGGATTATGGTAGAAGGGATATGCCACCACAGAACACACCAGATGGCCTCCTTCTTTAGAGACCGCAATTTCCCTTCCCACATGGTTAAAGATGCCCTCCAACGCATCTCGTCCACATCCCGCATCTCCGCCCTCAGACCCCACCCCTCCAACCGTAACAAGGACAGAACGCCCCTGGTGCTCACCTTCCACCCTACCAACCTTCGCATAAACCAAATCATCCGCCGACATTTCCGCCACCTCCAAACAGATCCCACCACCAGGGATATATTTCCCTCCCCACCCCTTTCCGCCTTCCGCAAAGACCGTTCCCTCCGTGACTACCTGGTCAGGTCCACGCCCCCCTACAACCCACCCTCCCATCCTGGCACTTTCCCCTGCCACCGCAGGAATTGCAAAACCTGCGCCCACACCTCCTCCCTCACCTCTATCCAAGGCCCTAAAGGAGCCTTCCACATCCATCAAAGTCTTACTTGCACATCCACCAATATCATTTATTGTATCCGTTGCTCCCGATGCGGTCTCCTCTACATTGGGGAGACTGGGCGCCTCCTAGCAGAGCGCTTTAGGGAACATCTCCGGGACACCCGTACCAATTAACCACACCGGCCCGTGGCCCAATATTTCAACTCCCCCTCCCACTCTGCCGAGGACATGGAGGTCTTGGGCCTCCTTCACCGCCGGTCCCTCACCACCAGACGCCTGGAGGAAGAACGCCTCATCTTCCGCCTCGGAACACTTCAACCCCAGGGCATCAATGTGGACTTCAACAGTTTCCTCATTTCCCCTTCCCCCACCTCACCCTAGTTCTAAACTTCCAGCTCAGCACTGTCCCCATGACTTGTCCGGACTTGTCCTACCTGCCTATCTCCTTTTCTATCTATCCACTCCACCCTCTTCTCCCTGACCTATCACCTTCATCCCCTCCCCCACTCACCCATTGTACTCTATGCTACTTTCTCCCCACCCCCATCCTCCTCTAGCTTATCTCGCCATGCTTCAGGCTCACTGCCTTTATTCCTGATGAAGGGCTTTTGCCCGAAACGTCAATTTCGAAGCTCCTTGGATGCTGCCTGAACTGCTGTGCTCTTCCAGCACCACTAATCCGGGATATGTGGAATAGTCCATCTTCCGCAGCTACACTGGCACCACCCCCCACCTTTTCCTCCGCTACATCGATGACTGTATCGGTGCTACCTTGTGCTCCCACGAGGAGGTTGAACAGTTCATCCACTTTACTAACACCTTCCACCCCGACCTCAAATTTACCTGGACCGTCTCAGACTCCTCCCTCTCCTTCCTAGACCTCTCCATTTCTACCTCGGACGACCGACTCAACACGGATATTTACTATAAACTGACCGACTCCCACAGCTACCTGGACTACACCTCCTCCCACCCTGCCCCCTGTAAAAACACCATCCCATATTCCCAATTCCTTCGACTCCACCGCATCTGCTCCCAGGAGGACCAATTCCAATACCAAAAAACCCAGATGGCCTCCTTCTTCAAAGACCGCAATTTCCCCTCAGACGTGGTTGACGATGCTCTCCACCGCATCTCCTCCACTTCCCGTTCCTCTGCCCTTGAACCCCTCCCCTCTAGTTGCCACCAGGACAGAAACCCACTGGCCCTCACCTACCACCCCACCAACCTCCAGATACATTGTATCATCCTTTGTCATTTCTGCCACCTCCAAACAGACCCCACCACCAGGGATATATTTCCCTCCCCTCCCCTATCAGCGTTCCAGAAAGACCACTCCCTGCGCGACTCCCTCGTCAGGTCTACACCCCCCACCAACCCAACCTCTACTCCCGGCACCTTCCCCTGCAACCGCAAGAAATGCAAAACTTGCGCCCACATCTCCCCCCTTACTTCCCTCCAAGGCCCCAAGGGATCCTTCCATATCCACCACAAATTCACCTGCACCTCCACACACATCATTTACTGCATCCGCTGCACCCGATGTGGCCTCCTCTACATTGGGGAGACAGGCCGCCTACTTGCGGAATGTTTCAGAGAACACCTCTGGGACACCTGCACCAACCAACCCAACTGCCCCGTGGCTGAACACTTTAACTTCCCCCTCTCACTCCGCTAAGGACATGCAGGTCCTTGGCCTCCTCCGTTGCCAGACCATGGCAACACGACGCCTGGAGAAAGAGCGCCTCATCTTCCGCCTAGGAACCCTCCAACCACAAGGGATGAATGCAGATTTCTCCAGCTTCCTCATTTCCCCTCCCCCACCTTATCTCAGTCCCAACACTCGGACTCAGCACCACCTTCTTGACATGCAATCTTCTTCCCGACCTCTCCGCCCCCACCCCCTCACCTTAACCTCCTTCCACCTATCGCATTCCCAACGCCCGTCCCCCAAGTCCCTCCTCCCTACCTTTTATCTTAGCCTGCTTGGCACACCCTGCTCATTCCTGAAGAAGGGCTTATGCCCGAAACGTCGATTCTCCTGTTCCTTTGATGCTGCCTGACCTGCTGCGCTTTTCCAGCAACACATTTTTCAGCTCGATTATGGTAGAAGGTCAGCATTGAGGGATTTATTCTGAGGATTGCGGTAGAGGACAGGCGCTCAGGGGATTATTCTGAGGATTATGGTGCAATAAATCCCTCAGCGTTGAGGGATTTGTTCTGAGGATTGCGGTAGAGGGCCTGGGCTAAAGGCATTTGCGCTGAGAATTACGGTAGTAGGTCAATGCTGAGGGATATATTCTGAAGATTACAGTAGAAGGTCAGCAATGAGGGATTTATTCTGAGGATTACGGTAGGCCCAGTGCGAAAGGGAATATTTTGAGGATTACGGGAGAGGGTCCACACTGAGGGGATTAATTCTGAGGATTACAGTAGAGCCAGCACTAAAGGGAATATTCTAAGGATTACGGTAGAGGGTCAGCACTGCGGGAGATATTCTGAGGATTACGGTCGAGGGTCAGCGCTGATGGGGAATATTCTAAGGATTACGGTAGAGGGTCTGCGTTGAGGGGAATATTCTGAGGATTACGGTAGAGGGTCAGCGCTGATGGGGAATATTCTGAGGATTACGGTAGAGGGTCAGCGCTGATGGGGAATATTCTGAGGATTAAGGTAGAGCCAGCGCTGATGGGGAATATTCTGAGGATTACGGTAGAGTCAGCGCTAAAGGGAATATTCTAAGGATTACGGTAGAGGGTCAGCGCTAAAGGGAATATTCTAAGGATTACGGTAGAGGGTCAGCGCTGAGGGAAATATTCTGAGGATTACGGTAGAGCCAGCGCTGCTGGGGAATATTCTGAGCATTACGGTAGAGTCAGCGCTAAAGGGAATATTCTGAGGATTACGGTAGAGGGTCAGCGCTGATGGGGAATATTCTGAGGATTACGGTCGAGGGTCAGCGGTCCGGGGGACGCTGAAGGCACGTGGGTCCGGGGTGGGGAGGGGGGCGTGGTCAGACGGGAGCTGCCGCTGATTGGCTCGGAGCGGCGGGCGGCAAATTGGCGCCAAGTGTCGGCGGGAGCTCGAGAGAGAGAGAGATTCAAATCCCCCCTCACCAATACTCCTGAAGCAGCGTGCCTCCAAAAAGCTCTCTTCACAGCCTCACCAATTCACATCTTGTTGACCAAAACAAAAACAAAAGCGAGATAAAGGCGCCAGAGACAGCAAGATAAATATTTCCAGAGAAAGGTAATGAGGTAGTAGTGGTGAAAACATTAACATTAACCATGAAGGCCTCAAGAGGAGACCCTGGTGGCTGTGGCCCCACTCTGGGATCAGTCGTTTCGTTTCACAAATGAGCAATGTCCTCAGAATGAAGTACACGTGTCAAAGCAGGGTAATTGCTTCAAAGAAAGCCCGGGGACCTTGAAATGGTCAGATACATAACTGTCAAGCTGAAGGAGGGACTTTCCAAAAACAAAACAAGTCAGTGATTAAAATGTACAGGTACTCGGTAAATAGCTCAAAATTGGCGAAGCAGGGAGCGAACCCGAAATAAATTGCATCAAAATAGCACAATAAGTAACAAGAGGAAAGGGTTTGGAGGCGCCGGTGTTGGACTGGGGGTGGACAAAGTTAAAAATCACACAACACCAGGTTATTGTCCAACAGTTAAAAATCACACAACACCAGGTTATTGTCCAACAGTTAAAAATCACACAACACCAGGTTATAGTCCAACAGTTAAAAATCACACAACACCAGGTTATTGTCCAACAGTTAAAAATCACACAACACCAGGTTATAGTCCAACAGTTAAAAATCACACAACACCAGGTTATAGTCCAACAGTTAAAAATCACACAACACCAGGTTATTGTCCAACAGTTAAAAATCACACAACACCAGGTTATTGTCTAACAGTTAAAAATCACACAACACCAGGTTATAGTCCAACAGTTAAAAATCACACAACACCAGGTTATAGACCAACAGTTAAAAATCACACAACACCAGGTTATAGTCCAACAGTTAAAAATCACACAACACCAGGTTATAGACCAACAGTTAAAAATCACACAACACCAGGTTATAGACCAATAGTTAAAAATCACACAACACCAGGTTATAGTCCAACAGTTAAAAATCACACAACACCAGGTTATAGACCAACAGTTAAAAATCACACAACACCAGGTTATTGTCTAACAGTTAAAAATCACACAACACCAGGTTATAGTCCAACAGTTAAAAATCACACAACACCAGGTTATAGACCAACAGTTAAAAATCACACAACACCAGGTTATAGACCAATAGTTAAAAATCACACAACACCAGGTTATAGTCCAACAGTTAAAAATCACACAACACCAGGTTATAGACCAACAGTTAAAAATCACACAACACCAGGTTATTGTCCAACAGTTAAAAATCACCCAACACCAGGTTATTGTCTAACAGTTAAAAATCACACAACACCAGGTTATAGACCAACAGTTAAAAATCACACAACACCAGGTTATAGACCAACAGTTAAAACTCACACACCACCAGGTTATAGACCAACAGTTAAATATCACACACCACCAGGTAATAGTCCAACAGTTAAAAATCACACAACACCAGGTTATAGTCCAACAGTTAAAAATCACACAACACCAGGTTATTGTCTAACAGTTAAAAATCACACACCAGGTTATAGACCAACTGTTAAAAATCACACAACACCAGGTTATTGTCTAACAGTTAAAAATCACACAACACCAGGTTATAGACCAACAGTTAAAAATCACACAACACCAGGTTATTGTCTAACAGTTAAACATCACACAACACCAGGTTATAGACCAACAGTTAAAAATCACACAATACCAGTTTATAGAGCAACAGTTAAAAATCCCACAACACCAGGTTATTGTCAACAGTTAAAAATCACACACCACCAGGTTATTGTCTAACAGTTAAAAATCACACAACACCAGGTTATAGACCAACAGTTAAAAATCACACAACACCAGGTTATTGTCCAACAGTTAAAAATTACACAACACCAGGTTATAGACCAACAGTTAAAAATCACACAACACCAGGTTATTGTCCAACAGTTAAAAATCACACAACACCAGGTTATTGTCTAACAGTTAAAAATCACACAACACCAGGTTATAGACCAACAGTTAAAAATCACAACACAAGGTTATAGTCTAACAGGTTTATTCAGGATTTGGAGGTGCCAGTGTTGGACTAGGGTGTACAAAGTTAAAAATCACACAACACCAGGTTATTGTCCAACAGGTTTTATTTGGAAGCACTAGCTTTTGGAGCGCTGTTCCTTCATCAGGTGGTTGTGGAGTATAAGATCGTAAGACAACCTTATAAAGGATTAAAAAGGATGAATACCTTAAAAACAAAGAAACATGATCATTGAGTATCTGAGTGGGCTAAGTACTTCAAATGGGATGGATAACTCAAAGTCTGGAATAAATCCAAATGTTGGAATAAAAAAAACAGATAAATAACTCTAATATTTTTAAAATACTTCAAGATGTGATGAATGTTACAAAAGCAAAATAAGGTTCCTTGCGAACAGTGCCCATGAAAGCAGATAATATAGCAGTTGGTGGAAAAGAAATGCTTATCTGATCAAACATATATGATGTAGAAAATAGCTTGATAACAGTGCTGTAATGTGCAATGTTGAAAATTGATCTTTGCAACAATGTAGAGCTCGAATTGTCGTGGCATTTTCAAATTTCTACTTGTTGGTTTTGGCATAGCAGGAAGTGGGCAGGGGAAAGAAATGATGGAGGGGAGGCTGGCCACTGCTGATTCGTGTTGCTTTCTGTGCCAAGTGAAGGGCATTATCGTGGGTGTCACGTGCATGTGCTGGACGCTTACACATGGCGCAGTGAGTGAGAATCCAACTCTGATGTTGTGTCCACCTGCCGCTAGCTCTGTTTCTGAGAACCTAAGATCTCTCACTCTTTCTCACTTGCCATGCCAATTGCTCTGGTACCTCCATGCTCAGAGAGTGGCTTCCCGGCTCTGACGGGCATCAGCTGCAACCAGACTCACAGCCACGGACAGGGTCCCCCATGGAGCACTTAGCTGTTGGGCAGCATGGTTAGAGCTAGATGGCACTCCACAATCCTGGGAAATGAGGATCAGTTGCATAGGAGGGTAATTGCGTTCATTAGCGGGTCCTGGATCTTCTCGGTGTGATAATTAACTGGGGTTAGTGAAATAATGCCCTCAATTTACAGTGCCTTTTGAAAAATAATGTAACACAGACTTAAAATAAAGAGAAGCTATCATATGCTTAGTAAGAGGTCAGTTGACTTGAATATAGGTACAGAATAAAACCACTAATACATGTTCAAACTCCATACTGACTGTGGGAGTTCTTAGAAGCCTTCCCACTCACTCTTGTATGTGCAGTGATCACTCTCATCCTGTGAGGACCAGGGGTCCATAGAAAATGCTTAGTATGAAAAATGCTGAGAATTATGCAGCATGGAATCAGACCCTTCGGTCCACTTGTCCATGCTAAGCAGTTTTCCTGAAATGAACTACTCCCATTTGCCTATATTTGCCCCATGTACCTCTAAACCTTTCCTATCCATGTATCTGTACAAACCCCTTCTAGGTGTTGCAATTATACCCATTTCTACCACTTCCTCTGGCAGCTCATTCCATACGTGCACCACCCTTTACTTGAAAAAGTTGCCCCTCAGATCCCTTATAAATCTTTCCCCTCTTACCTTAAACCTATGGTCTCTAGTTTTGGACTCCTCTACCCTGAGGAGAAGACCTTGACTAATCACCTTAAAGATGTCCCTATATAAGGTAAGCCTTATAAGGAGTCCTCAGCCTTTGACTGTCCAAAGAAAAAATACCCAGCCTATCTTGTAAATCTTTTCTGCACCCTTTCCAGTTTAATAACATCCCTCCTACAGCAGGGCCACCAGAATTGAATGTAATACTTCAGCTCTGTTATGTTATAGTCTGAACTTTGGAATAACTTTAATATTTGGGTGGTTATTGAAAGGAACAACTGTCATTATGTTATAGTGCATAGTGTGATAAATACCTCGCAGACCTTTAGACTGTGCAGTATACTGAGCAGGAGAAATCATTATGGCATTTTGGATAATGTTTAGTTATTATTGCAATAGAGACTGCAGTATATTGGGTTGAACCCTAAGCTCCAGTACCAACACCTTCAATTAACTATTCAATTTTGTCGTACCCTTTTCCATGCTAACCATCTCTGGTACCTCACTGATAGTGGCTCCACTTAATGATGTTTGTGGTAATTAGCACACTTAAAACTGTAATGAACACTCAAGATAAGCAGTTTGATTTAATAATGGTCTTAGTAATAACCAATTGAGCAAATACCACAGTTGTATAATCTTTTTTGTTTTAATTTTTATGAAAATCCAAATCCTTGAATATTCTCCCAGCTCCAGTGGTGTCTGCAAATGAGGGCGGGAGTTAATGTGCTAGTGTTTTCTCCAATTGAATGAGTTACTGATGGACTGCAGCTTGTTATAAATTCTCAGAGCCATACAGCACAGGAACAGACCCTTTGGTTCAACCAGCCTATAATTTTAAACTAAACCAGTCCCACCTGCCTGTGCTTGGCCCATATCTCTCCAAATCTTTCCTATTCATGTACTTATCTAAATGTCTTTTAAATGACGTAACTCTGCCTGCATTCACCACTTCTTCAGGAAATTCATTCCACAAGTGTGTAAAAAAAGGCCCCTCATTTTAAACAAAAACTCTCTCCTATCATTTTAAAAATATGCCCCCAATCTTGAAATCCCCCATCCTAGGGGAAAAGACACCGTTAACCATATCTATACCCTTCATAGTTTTATAAACCTCTGGTGGAAACAATTCCAGCCTATCTAGCCTTTCTTTATCACTCAATGTTCTGGTTTCCTCCCTGCTGAAGAAATACTTTATCCCACGGCCTGAGGTTAAAAGGCAGCACGTTTTCTGCTTTTGCCACAATTGATTCAAACCTTTGTGTTGGTACAGTGTGGCTGAGATTACGAACTCAGGCGACGTTAGATCATCATTCTGCTTTCCCAGTGGCTCTGAATAGACGAGAGGCACAGACCACAAGGTGTTGCATTTCAATTTTTCCACCAGACCCACTGATGGTGGAAGTACTTTCAGCTGCGTTGGCCGTGAGCTTTGGAATTCTCTCTTCAAGCTTTAAGATGCTCCTTGTAACCTACACCCTTGACCAAGTTTCTGGTCACTTCTTCACATATCTCCTTGCATTTGTGTTCCAGTGACACGTCCTGGGTACATTTGCTATGTTAAAGGCATGATGTAGCCTTTAACAAGGCTACAAGTCAATAATTAGGCCTTTGTTGATCACCTATATTAGCATAGGAGCAGGTGCACTAATGGGCCATTCGTGGGGTGGAAGGTGAGGACCGGGGGTTCTATACTTGTGATTGGAGGGGTGGAGTTCGAGGGCGGAGGTACGGGATGTGGAGGAGATTCGCTGGAGGGCATTGATGATCACGTGAGTCGGGAAATTGCAGTCCCTGAAATAGGAGGCCATTTGGAATGTCCTGGAAGTCCAACCACAACAAGGATAGACCCCACCCACCCCCCACCGGTCCTCACCTTCCACCCCATCGACTCTCCTGTTCCTTGGATGTTGCCTGACCCGTTCTGCTTTTCTGGCGCCACAGTTTTCACCTGTGACTGTCCAGCATCTGCAGTCCTCATTATCTCCTTTGGTAGGGAGACTAAAACTGCATACAACACTTCAGGTGTGGTCTCACCAAGGCCTTGTATAATTGCAGTAAGACATCCCTACTTCTGAATTCAAATCCTCTTGCACTGAAGGCCTTGTGCCTCCCTCATATTGCTTCCTGTCTACTTTCATTGACTTGCGAGCAAGGACACCAAGATCCCTTTGCATGTCAATATTTCCATTATATCATTGTTGAAAGATGCAAATCATACAACACCAGGTTATAGTCCAACAGGTTTATTTGGAAAAACTAGCTTTCGGAGTGCTGCTCCTTCATCAGGTGGTTGTTCGGAGTGGCGATTCGAAAGCTAGTGCTTCCAATTAAATCTGTTGGACTATAACCTGGTGTTGTGGGATTTGTAACTTTGTACACCCAGTCCAACACCGGCATCCCCAAATCATAGTTGAAAGAATACTATTCCTTTCTGTTTTTCACATCGAAGTGTATAACTTTACATTCAGCTGGACTAGTAGCAGGGTGGGCATTAACAATTTGTCTTGGGACTTCAGCCAAGAAATTTAATCAATCCTGATCCGTTTCTGGTAAAATTGTTGGAAGTGTACAGGTGTGGATTTCAGTATGACAAAAGCATGGTCTAATATAAGGCTCGATGGGAATTAATTTCATGACTTCATCTGTGACTGTATTTTTATTTGTTTATAGGATGCGAACATAGTTATCAAGCCCAGTGTTTTTTTGTCCATCTCTGATTGCCCTTGAGAAGATGGTGAGCCACCTTCTCAAGTCGCTGCACTCCAGGTGGTGTAGATGCTTCCATAATGCTGTTTGGAAGGGAATTCCATGATACTAGTCCAGCGACACTGAAGGCACAGCGATATGTTTCTAAGCCAGGATATCACGTGGCTCAGATGGGGTGGTGTTTGGTACCTTTGTCCTTCCAGGTGGTAGGGTTTGCTGATTTGGAAAGTGCTGTCGAGGGAGCCTTGGTGAATTTCGGCAATGCATTTTGTAGATGGCACACACTATTACGACTGAGCATCAATAGTGGAGGGAGTGGATGTGATGCCAATCCGGTGGGATGCTTTGTCCTGGATAGCGTCAAGCTCCTTGAGTATTATAGGACTGACATTTTATTATAACTACAGGGTTATGGGTGGGAAGTTAACTGATTGTTGTAGAACTGTCAACATTTTAAGGAGAGAGGAGAATGAGGAAATTAGTAAAAAGGAATCCTTTCTTTTCACGGTTGTTCTTGATTTGATTTGAGTTATTGTAGTTACGTGTACCTAAGGAAAGTGAAAAGCTTTGTTTGCGAGCAGTACGAGCATATCATGGTAAGCAAGGACATACAGATCAGAGGGTGTTAGATAGAGTGAGGCATACAGGTTACACTGCCCAGGAGGGGCACGAAGCAAGATCAACATTAACAAGATTAAACGTTATTTGAAGCTAGAGAGTCCATTCATCAGTTTAGTAACGGCAGTGAAGAAGCTGTTGGTGTCCATTCCAGCTTCTATTTCTGCCTGATGGAAGAGGTTGTAGGAGAGCATTACTGAGGTGCGCTGGGTCTTTGATGATGTTGTCAGCCTTTCTGCAGCAATGAGAAGTGTAGTTGGAGTCTGTGGATGGAAGGTTGGCTATCGTGATGGTCTGGGCTGTACACACCACCTTCAGCAGTTTCCTCTGGTCCTGGGCAGAGCAGTTGCTGTACCAGGCCGTCATGCACCTGGACAGCGTGCTTTCTATGGTGCATCTGCAAAAGTTGCTGCTTCAGTACTTTGTGTTAATGTGATTTGTAAATGTCCCATCAACATAGTTTAATATTCAATAAATTATTTTGAATTATTTAGTCATACCTGTTTAGGGATATTTTGGTATTACAAATTAACAGTTGAGAAACTCTGTACCGTGTGCACATATTCAACCCAAAAGCCTTAGGTCAGTGTTTATACTGGAATAGCCCCATAGGAATATCTCAGTGTTTGTATCAGGAAAATCTCCCTTTAAGAGCTCAGCCTGTCCTCGGAACAGAAGGTTGGACTATATTATTATGGTCAGGAGGTCCTGCAGTTTGTGTGTGGACAGTGTTCCCAAGCTACAGTAGCACACTTTGGCTCTGTCGGGCTGTTTGTCCCTCCCTGTTTTTCGAAGGTTAGATGTCACTATTCAAATCTAGCAGGACGTTGGTGATAGCTAGGAGTGGGACTGGCTGTGGAGGGGCCGGGGGTGTGGGGGGGGAAGGATTGGAGTTATTGATCATCTGAGTCTGTGGCAAGAGGTGGAGGGAGGAGTTTGGATCTGCCACCCCCACAGCAGCAAGACCGAGCCAACATGTGAAGCTTTTGGGCCTACGTAGCTAACTCAACCCTGCGACAACAAATGCAATATTAAATTTACAGTAAAGGAATCTATGTTAAATAAAGGTCAATTATTTATGGGTTCTCACAGATTAATGGACACAGTAATGAAAGCAGAAAGCTAAAGCATCTGTAAGAAACCTAGCGTACCATTTAATATGTATCAGTTATTGAAGCGTTTCTCTGTGCTGAATAAACTTCCCTGATGTATAACCTCCCTTTCAAAAATGTCATGACAAGCAGCTCATGTATAAAATCATGTAATTAATATTTAGGATGAGATCAGATCAGTTAATTGTAGGCGGCACTGTGGCTCAGTGTTTAGTACTGCTGCCTCACAACACCAGGAACCGGGTTTGATTCTACCGGGTTTGCACTTTCTCCCCACTCTCTGCATGGAGTTCCGCCAAGTGCTCTGGTTTCCTCCCACAGTCCAAAGATGTGCAGATTAGGGTGGATTGACCACGCTAAATTGCCCCATAGTATCTAGGGATGTGCTGGCTAAGTGGATTACCCATGGGAAAATGCAGGGATAGGGTAGGGGGTTGGGTCTGGGATGGGATAGTCTTTGGAGGGTCAGTGTGAACTCGAAGACTGAATGGCATGCTTCCACACTGTCAGGATTCTATGATTCTAATTGTAAGCTGAATAATTTGGCCAGAGGATGTGCAGAAAGAATGGGCTAAATTTTGACTTACAATGGTGGCAGGTTTGTGTCAGGTGGAAGAACTACCTCCAGCACAGCCACTGCCATCTCTAACAGAAGTTAGCTGGTGAAATGTGGAATTGTTGGGCCGAAGGGCCTGTTTCCACACTGTAAGTAATCTAAATCTAAAATCCAAATCTAAGTGCAATCCCAAAGAGGAGTGTCGCAACTTGGATTAAGACAAATGCATGGCTCAGTGATTTTCAGCTATTATTTCCCCTGGGGTGGGGGTGTCGAGAACTAGAGGGCATAGGTTTAGGGTGAGGGGAAAAATATGAAAGGGACATAAGAGCCAACTTTTTCACACAGAGTGTGGTGCATGTATGGAATGAGCTGCCAGAGGAAGTGGTGGAGGCTGGTGCAATTATAGCATTTATAAGGCACCTGGATGGGTATATAAATAGGAAATGTTTATAAGAATATGGGCTAAGTGCTGGCAAATGGGATGAGACTAGGTTAGGATATCTGGTTGGCATAGATGAGATGGACCGAAGGGTCTGTTTCCGTGGTGTACACCTCTATGACTCTGTGATCTGCTGTAAAATAAACAGTAGTATTTCCCTAGTAGTTGGTTAGTCTGGCAGCTTCCCGGAGGCAAGGGCTCAGTAGATTAAGGAGGTATGCTTTCATACCTACCTCCAGGTGCTTGGAGACTCCATGACTGGACATCTGCCTGTGACCTTCCCAGCCTCCATTCACTTCAGCATTAGACCTTGATCCCACCGTGAGACTTTTGACTGCATGCACACCCCCTACATCTTGTCCTCCGACCACATCCTGTGCCATGTTCCTCCCCTGTAGATATTGTAGACAGGAAACAACCCTTTCCCTTGGTGAGGGGATCAGTGATTAGAGGCATAGGTTTAAGGTAAGGGGGCAGGTGGTTGAGAGGGGATGTGAGGAAATGTTTTTCCAATCAGAAGGTGGTGAAAGTTTGGAACTGTAAGTGTGGCGGAGCACAAACCCTCATCACGTTTAAGATGTATTTAATATACACGTACAATGGCTGTGCGCCAAGGGCTGGAAAATGAGATTAGAATAGATAGGTAATTATTTTTGACTGGCGTGGTCCCAAAGGGCCTTTTTTTGTGCTGTCAACCTCTATGATCCTATTGTCCCAAGAATCTGCCTCACCTCTCCTAATGTGACTCACTATAAAATTCTGATATTGCTACCATGAAACATTACTGCCTTAAAGGCCTGACATAAGAACAAGTTTCTTTTATGACATGTCTAAGTGAAAAAGGAAGCTGAGAGACTGAACTACACAATAGAATTGGAAAGACAAAACAGACAGGAAAGTGGGTACCAAAGGTGGAATAGCATTGTCATTTTAAATCATTAACTTGGGAATTGTTGAAATAGTTTTGAATAGTACCTAAGAAAATTATGCCAAATTAAGGATGTTAATTTAGACTCTCTTTCTTTATTTGCAGGGACAAATGTGCAAAAAAGAAGATAGTGTTTAACAGAAAGTTGAAAGCTTCACATGAACCAAGTCAAACTCCTCAGAGAGCTGAGATTTAGAGAGAGGACCATGAAAGATTTTGAAGGTACGGTTATGCTAATAACTGTTGATTCTGTACATTAAAACCTTGTACAGTGCAACCTCGATTATTCAAACATCAATTATCCGAATTTTGGATTATCCGAACAAGATCTCAAGGTCCCGTTCATCAATAGGGTAGGAGAGATTGTGAGCGGATGTCTGCGAGGAGTCGGTGTGATGGGGGCCACATTGGCCTAACTGATGACTGCTCAGCCTGCCCACGGTTGTGGTGAGTTGGGGACCTGGAGAACAGTTCGTCCCTCCTGCCCCTTCCTCGCAACACAGCTTGCCCGCAAGCCGCTGACCACCGATCGACGCCAAGTGCCCTGACCAAGAGTCTGATCTTTAAACAGCCGCCGATCGCCCACAAACACACAGAGGGCCTGGCGGGAATGTGCGAGTGACATGCTGAAGGGATTAGGTAGCGAGGGGTGAAGGGAGTATGGTCAGTTATCCGAACAATCAGTTATCTGAACAAAATAATCCCTACCTGTGTCGTTCGGATAATTGAGGTTGCCCTGTCCATTACGTGGTAACTAAAACTGCAAGTTTAGTGAAGATTTGAAATGAGAATAGAGGGTACATAATGATGGAGAGGAATGATTCAGGTTCAATCTCTCACTCCATGTTCCTTATCTTACAAGTATCACAGTGTGGGATGATGCCTTTTTAAAGAAAAGAATAACACGCCATCACTGGAAGCAGTCCAGCGAGGATTCACTAGGTAGATCCGGGGAATGGAGGGACTCTCTTGTGAGGGGAGGTGAGAAAAGTTGCGCCTGTACTCATTGACGTTTCGGACAATGAGAGGCAACCTGATTAACATATATAATTAGGGGTCTTGATAGAGGTAGATATGGAGAGATTGTTTCCCCTTGTGAGTGACCAAAGGGCATAATCTCGGAATAAGGGGTCAGACATTTAAGACAGAGGTGAGGAGGAATTTCTTGTCTCAGAGAGTAGAATTAGAATTAGATTTATTGTCATGTGTACTCAAGGACAAAAGTATGGAGGTATAGTGAAAAGTGTACACTGCTGCCACAGATGGCACCATCTTAGGTACAAGGCACCAAGTTACAAATAGAATCATGGAGATGTACAGCACGGAAACAGACCCTTGGGTCCAACTCCATGTCAACCAGATATCCCAACCTAATCTAGTCCCATTTGCCAGCACTTGGCCCATATCCTTCCAAACCCTTCCTATTCATACACCCATCCAGATGCCTTTTAAATGCTGTAATTGTACCAGCCTCCACCACTTCCTCCGGCAGCTCATTCCATACACACACCTCCCCAGCATGAAAAAGTTGCCTGTTTGGTTCCTTTTATATTTTTCCCCTCTCATCCTAAATCTATGCCCCCTAGTGCTAGACTCCTCCACCCCAGGGAAAAGACTTTGTCTATTTATCCTATCTATTCCCCTCATGATTTTATAAATCTCTATTTGGTCACTTGTCAGCTTTCGACGCTCCAGGGAAAACAGCCCCAGCCTATTCAGCCTCTCCCTGTAGCTCAAATCCTCCAACCCTGGCAACAGCCTTGTAAAACTTTACTGAACCCTTTCAAATTTCACAATATCATTCCGATTGGAAGGAGACCAGAATTGCACGCAATATTCCAACAGTGGCCTAACCAATGTCCTGTACAGCTGTAACATGACCTCCCAACTCCTGTACTCAATACTTTGACCAATATAGGAAAGCATACCAAACACCTTCTTCACTATCCTATCTATCTGCGACTCCACTTTCAAGGAGTTATGAACCTGCACTCCAAGGTCTCTTTGTTCAGCAACACTCCCTAGGACCTTACCATTAAGTGTATAAGTCCTGCTAAGATTTGCTTTTCCAAAATGCAGCACCTTGCATTTATCTAAATTCAACTCCATTTGCCACTCCTCAGCCCATTGGCCCATCTGATCAAGATCTCGTTGTAATCTGAGGTAACCTTCTTTGCTGTCCACTACACCTCCAATTTTGGTGTCATCTGCAAACTTATTAACTATATGTCTTAAGTTCACATCCAAATCATTTGTATAAATGACGAAAAGTAGCGGACCCAGCACCGATCCTTGTGGTACTCCACTGGTCACAGGCCTCCAGTCTGAAAAACAACCCTCCACCACCACCCTCTGTCTTCTACCTTTGGGCCAGTTCTGTATCCAAATGGCTAGTTCTCCCTGTATTCCACGAGACCTAACCTTGTTAACCAGTTTCCCATGGGGACCCTTGTCGAACACCTTACTGAAGTCCATATAGATCACGTCAACCGCTTTGCCCTCATCAATCCTCTTTGTTAATTCTTCAAAAAACTCAATCAAATTTGTGAGACATGATTTCCCACGCACAAAGCCATGTTGACTATCCCTAATCAGTCCTTCTTAGGTCCTAAAACATTAGATACAAAAATAGAGAAACAAAGAGAAAAGTTTTATATTACAGTTCTTCATAGTATAAATTAGGAAAATGAAGAAATAAAGTTAAAAGATAGACATTACCAGTCTTTCTGTAGCCTGCAGTCGCTGAACACTGGGGGCTTTCCATACACGGTTTTGTATCCCCTGAGCTGGGCTGACCCTAACCTGGCTGCCAAGCCGTTGACTGTCATCTATGACAGACTGACCGCACTGGGCTCCCAGCCCACTGGCTGCTCCGCTTCACTCCGGGACTGCTGGTCACCACGCTTCGGGCCCTCAGCTGCCGCAATGCTCCAATGCAGTCCCTGCTGCTCTCTCCAGAAGGTAGATTTTTTTAAAAACTAAAAAACAAAAGAGAAGAAAGAGAAAACGAGGGAAAAAAAAAGAAGCAGACGCAAAGCTGAGCCTGGACGCTGCCTACTCCACTGCTGCCATCTTGGAATAGATTAGAATAAGGTAGTGACTCTACAGAATTCTTCACTGCACAGGGCTGTCAAAGCAGGTCTTCAAGTACATTCGAGGTTGATTTAGACAAATGTTAAATCAGTAAGGGCATTGAGGGTTATGGGGAAAAGTGGAGTTGATAATTCTCAGATTAGCCATGATGTCAGGGGGAGGCAATGGCCTAGTGGGAGTATCACTGAATTGTTAATCCAGAGACCCTGATAATGTCCTGGGGATGTGGGTTCGAATTGTGCAGGTGATGGAATTTGAATTCAGTTAAAAAAAATTCTGGAATTAAGAGTCTAATGACCATGAATCCATTGTCGATTGTTGGAAAAACCCATCTGGTTCACTAATGCCCTTTAGGGGAAGGAAGCTTCCATCCTTACCTGGTCTGGCCTACATGGGATTCCAGACCCACAGCAATGCGGTTGACTCTTAAATGCCTTCTGGGCAATTAGGGATGGGTAATAAATGAAAGCCCAGCCAGCGATGCCCTCATCTGGTGAATGAATAAAACAAAATGACCTGATGGGCCGAATGGCCCATCTCATGGTCACTACATGGCTGAGGCGAGGACTTTCCAGACTGTCAGTCCCGATGGAGTCACGAGATGAGATTTTGGGATCACAAGCACTGAGGTAGAGCCAGCCATCACAGACCTCAGACTGAGCACTAACAGCCGCAAGGCCCCTTTAAATTATTATGTTAAAGTAATTGGTGTTTTGTGAACTAATGAACAGATCTTTGAGACCTGATTGCTCCTCCTGCCCATACAGTGATAGTTATATAAGAAACATTCCCTGCAGCTGAAACACTTCACATGATGCTTAGCCTCATACTTCGTGCCCCACTGCATCCCCTAATACACACAAGCCAACCTTCCATCCGTTGAGGACGAGAAAGTGAGGACTGCAGATGATGAAGATCAGAGTCGAGAGAGTGGTGCTGGAAAAGCACAGCAGGTCAGGCACCATCTGAGGAGCAGGCGAATCGACGTTTCTGGCATAAACCCTTCATCAGGAAAGAGGCTTGTGGGTTGGGGCTGAGATATAAGTGGGAGGGGGGTGGGGCTGGGGGCAAGGTAGCTGGGAATGTGATAGGTAGATGAGGGAGAGGGTGATAGGTCGCGGGGGAGTGATGGACTGGTCCGTAGGGTGGTTCCGAGTTGAAGGCTTGGGACTGGGATAATCCTGCCCGAAACGTCGATTTTCCTGCTCCTAGGATGCTGCCTGACTTGCTGTGCTTTTCCAGCACTACACTTTCGACTTCCATCCATTGACTCCATTTGTACGTCCCACTGCCTCAGGTAGGCAGCCAACGTAAAGACCCAGAGCTAGGTTGTGAATTCTTAAAAGTGCGAGACCTTGCATCTAGCCTCTGGGCCACACGCTAGTACATGCGGGTTGCTTTGGAAGAATGAGAGGCGAGCTTTTTTGATTCGTAACAGGTTCTTGGGAGACTTAATGGAGTGGATGCAGTGAGGTTGTTTACTGTCAGGGGAGAGTCCATGGCCAGAGGTTGTAATCTCAGAGCAAAGTGTCACACCCAATAAGGACAGGAGATGACGAGTTTCTTCTCTCAGACGGGAGTGAATCTGTGGAGTTCTTCACTGCAACGGGTGGTTGAAACTGGGTCATAAGGTATATTCAAGGCTGAGATAGAATCATAGGATCCCTACAGTGCAGAAAGAAGCCATTCAACCCATCCACGCTGCACCAACCCTTGGAAGGGCATTCCACTTAGTCCCCTACCCCATCTCCATAAACTCCACATTTGCCATGGCTCGTCCACATTTGCCATGGCTAATCCACCTAGCCTGCACATCCCTGGACACTACAGGTCAATTTAGCATGACCAATCCACCCGAACCTGCATATTTTTGGACTGTGGGAGAAAACCGGAGCGCCTGGAGGAAACCCACGCATAAACGGGGAGACTGTGTAAACATCACACAGACAGTCGCCCAAGGCTGGTATCAAACCTGGGTCCCTGGTACTATGAGATAGACAACTTTTTAATTAGTAAGGGGCTAAATTGTTATAAGGAGAAGGCAGAAAATTGGAGTTGATGATTATCAGATCAGCCACAATCTAATTAAATGGGGAAATAGACTTCATTTGCTGAGTGGCCTACTTAGAGTGATAGAGATGTACAGCATGGAAACAGACCCTTCAGTCCAACCCGTCCATGCCGACCAGATATCCCAAACCAATCTAAACCCACCTGCCAGCACCTGGCCCATATCCCTCCAAACCCTTCCTATTCATATACCCATCCAGATGCCTCTTGAATGTTGTAATTGTACCAGCCTCCACCACTTCCTCTGGCAGCTCATTCCATACACGTACCACCCTCTGTATGAAATAATTGCCCCTGTAGGTCTCTTTTATATCTTTCCCTCTCACCCTAAACCTATGCCCTCTAGTTCTGGACTCCCCGACCCTAGGGAAAAGACTTTGCCTATTTACCCTATATCTGTTGGTCTTATAGAATCATAAGAATTGACCTATTTCACAATAGCGTGAGCTTTTTATGGCTAACTGCACCACCGACTGTGTTATTTATTACACTGATTATGAATTAAGTGCTTCTCTGCAATACCCAAACCCCCCAACAACATACAAATGGCCACACATCACCCAAATGTGGACATGGAGGCAACCAGGCTGTCTACAGTGTTGCCATTTGTTACAAATAAGGAGGATCTCTCATCAGTAAAGAGGTTGACGCACTTGCCTGTTGACGGAAGGAAGCTGGAGAAAGGTTCCAGAGGTCATATACCACTCACTCTGAGTTTTTATTTTAATTTCCAATCAACCACTTTAGGATGGCACTGTAGCCCAGGGACCCGGGTTTGATTCCACCCTCTGGCGACTGTCTGTGTGGAGTTTGCATGTTCTCCCTGTGTCTGCGTGGGTTTCCTCTGGGTGCCCCGGTTTCCTCCCACAATCCGAAGGTGTGCAGGTTAGGTGGATTGGCCCTGTGATGCAGACAAGTTGGTTAGCCGTGGTAAATGCAGGATCCCAGAGGTAGGGCGGGGTCTGAATCTGGGTGGGATGCTCTTTGGAGGGTTGCTACAGACGCAATGAGCCCAAAGGGCCTTGTACCGCACTCTAGGGATTCCATGATCCTGTGAACCTGTTCAGAGTTGCTATCGCACATCTCTGGAGCTGGTGGGACCTGAACCTGGGCCTCCTGGTCTAGAGGTAGGGACACTACCAGATCCTCTCACCTGTGTACCAATTCCTGCCAACGTGTTTCAGGAGCTCTGCCCTGTTTATGAGACAGTAATTGTAGAACAGCACACTAGGCATGCCTGTCAAATGTAGAGAAGCTTGTCTTACACAAAAGTGAAAGGGACATGATTTCATCAGGACCCAGATGGATTGCCCACCTATTGCTAAATGCTTAGAAAGCTGTGCCATGCAGGAAAAATATGTACAAACATATGAGGTAGGAGCAGAAATAGATTATTCAACCCCTTCACAACCTGCTCTGCTATTTAGTAAGATCAGTGACTAATTTGCTTTGTCTTGGAGGTGCCAGTGTTGGACTGAGGTGGACAAAGTTAAAAATCACACAACACCAGTTTATAGTCCAACAGGTTTATTTGAAAGCATTAGCTTTTGGAGCGCTGCTCCAAAATTCGCTATAAATTCTGTGAGCATGATCTTAACTTCCACAACCACCTGATGAAGGAGCGACACTCAGAAAGCTAGTGTGCTTCCAAATAAACCCGTTGGACTATAAACTGGTGTTGTGCAATTCGTTTTGTTTCAAATTCTGTGTTTCCATCTACGTCAATAACCTTTGATTCCTCTGCCCAACAAGAATTGGTGTCTACCATCACATTAAAAATATTCATTCTGTTGTGGACAAGACCAAACTCCCTCAAAATAGCCGAGACTCTAACTTTTATTTAAATGCAAGTATAAGACGCCGTGTTCCAGTTGTGATTTGATTGGTCCAACTATGAGGCTTTAAGCAAAACACACTTTCTTCTTACCCCAGTTAAAATACAAACAAAAAAAAAGAATTGGCACAACTTTAACTTGGTCGAAACACTTCAGAAAAGAGTACATTATTTAACTACTGATCATCAACTGTTCCAATATAGCAATATATAAACACACCCTTGGCAAAGGCAAATTCAGCAAAACAGATTTTCCTCACTTGCTATCTCCTCCAGCCCAGGAGAAAGAAACAAGGAAGGAAACAATTTAGCAACTTCAAACCCCAACTTCAACTGAAAGAAAAACTGAAACCCTGGGTCTGTGTGAGTCTGACTCCACCCACTCTCAGCGACCTTCCCCCAGAACCCAACACCCTCCTCCCATTTATGTCACCACCCCCTCAGTTCACACCCTCATTCCTGATGAAGGGCTTTTGCCTCCTGCCCCTCGGATGCTGCCTGACCTACTGTGCTTTTCCAGCACCACACTTTTGACTCTGATCTTCAGCATCTGCGGTCTTCACTTTCGCCACGTTTTTTTTTGTCTAACACTCGGAGTTCGACGCTGTTTACCCACTGCTTCTGAAGCTGACATTCTGGTGAGTGTGGTGGCACCTCTCTGAAATAAAGAAACAGCACAGTTCTGTTGTGACTGATCCCGTGTCCACCACCTTCTGAGGCAGAATTCCTGAACTGCACAACTCACAGAGAGATAAGATCTCTGTTCTAAAATGGAGGCCCATAATTTTAAAACAGTGCCACCTCCCCACCTCCTTAGTTCTGGACTGAGCCACGAGAAGTTCCCACATTGTCAAGGCCATTCAGCATCTTATGCAGTTTAGTTAAACCTCCCCTTACTCTTTCAACTCCAGTGGAAATGAGCCCTGCCCTGCCCCAGCTTTCCTTCGTGAGATAACTTGCTAATTCGAGGTATCAGTTTAGTAAACCTCTTCTGACCCATTTCCAACACATCATCAGGGGCAGCTAGCTGACACAACAGGCATGACAAGTATGTCCACGGTAAAGCACTCTTCAAAAGTGAAAGGAAACAAAATCAGTTCCACTCAATGTGATGGACTTGATTCTCCTTCCAGCAGAAAACACTTAACCTTTCCAGCAATTTCCCCACTCTATTGTCTCCCCTTTCATAGAATCCCTACAGTGTGGAAGCAAGCCATTTAGCACATGGTGTCCATGTCTCTGAAGAACATCCTGCCCAGAAGCCCCCCACCTGCGTCCTATCCCTGTAACCCTGCATTTCCCATGGCTAACCCACCTAGCCTGCACATCTTTGGACTGTGGGTGGAAACTTTCCTCCCCATCTTTGAATTATCTTTGTTGCTGCATCATATTTCCTCTCTTGGGGGGGGGGGGGGGTGTTCACACGGGGTCACTCTGTGCCACTTTAGAGGCCATGACCCTTCTTTAGTCTTTCAGGGGATGGGATGAGTGTCGCTGGCTGGGACCCCTCAGTTGACGGTGAGAAGGTGGGGGTGAGCCACCTTCTTTGTCTGCTGTAGACCGTGTGGAGTAGGGATGCCCACTGTGCTGTTAGCGTGTGAGTTCCAGAACTTTTGACTCAGTCACTCTGAAGGAACAGCCAATGTAGTTCCAAGTCAGAATGGTGTGTGGCTCGGAGGGGAAGTTGGAAGTGGTGGTGTTTCCATGCTAATTCTAAGGACTGTAAATATCTGCTGCAGAAATATGAGCCAAGCACCCGCTCTTGCGACCGGAGGCATACCTGATAAGGGCTTCAGGAGTTTTACAAAGTGAGCTGTAAGGTGCACAGACTCTGATTTTTGCTTTTCCTGTCAGGAGCGGGAACTGCCGTAGTCAGGAATTGTTGTTGCCAAACAGGTAACATCAATAGAAGAATAAAAGGCGTGGAAGGAACAGGCCTAATTTGTTCTGAAAGAGGACGATAGTGGGACTGGAAAACCAGCCTGCTCAGCTTTCAGTAGGAAAAGTGAGAGTATCTGTACTGACTTAGCTAGCAATTATATAAATCTGCCTTTTACTGCTATGGTTGCAAGACTAAGGAAATGAAATGTTTAACACCAGGGTCCTGGGCATCATCGCCAGTAAAATCACCTGCAATCATATTGTCTAAAGCCTGATGCTAAATATGCACAATATTTAGAGGGTTTGTTCACATCTTTTACGCATGGAATTACTCTTGCCACTAAAGACTTCCTCCAGTGTACAGGAACATTAGACTTAGGAGTAGATCCATTTGGCCCTTTGAGCCTGTTCTGTTATTCAATAAATTTGTGGCTGATCTGGTTGCCATCTGAACTCCACCTTCCTGTCTGCCGCCTTAACCATTGAGTTCCCCAATGTGTTGACAAAAAGTACTCTAACTCAGCTTAGAATTAATAATACAATGGTTCAGGTTCCTCTGCTGTCTGGAGAGGACAATTCCATGTACTAATGACCCTCTGGGAAAAACATTCTTCTCATCCCTGACTTAAAAAGGGAGACCTATTCTTAATAAAAGCAGAAATTGCTGGAAAAGCTCAGCAGGTCTGACAGCCTTTGTGGAGAGAAGTTAGAGTTAATGTTTCAGGAGCAAAACTCTTCCTCAGAACTGGTTCCTTTTATTTCCCTGGCTCTAGTGTCCTTCCATAAAAGAAAACATTCTCCTGGTATCCAACTATCAGGTTCCCTCACGGTCTTATATGCTTCCTTAGAATGAGAAAACTTTTAATTTTTCTAAACTCCAATAGGTATAGGCCCAATCGTTCTTCATTAGATAAGCCCTTCATCTCAGGAGTGATCTTTTCCCAGCAAAATCTTATGGACAGTTCTTTTTCATTCATGGGGTGTAGTTGTTATTGACTGGGTCAGCATTTATTGCCCATACCTCACGTATTCTTGACAAGGTGATGGTGAGCTGCCTTCCTGAGCTGCTGTGGCCCATTTGGTGTGGGCCATCTGCAATGAACTTCGGGAGGGAGTTCCAAGATTCTGACCCGGCGACATTGAAGCAGTGGCGATATATTTCCTGGTCAGGGTGGTGACCGGCTGGGAGGGGAACTTACAGGTGGTTTTCCCATGTATCTGCTGCCCTCAGTCACCATGGGTTCAGGAGGTGCTGTCCAAGGAGCCTTGGTGAATTTCTGCAGTGCAGCTTGTTGATGATACTGATACTGTTGTTAATGAGCATTGGTGGTTGACAGAATGAACGTTTGTGGATGTGGTGCATTCAAAAAGCTGTCACTGTTTATAAATCTCCAAAACATTTATTTTGACTACTCTCCGTATAGAAAATCAGTTGTAAGCAAATGAAATGTGCCACGTACTCACATTTCTCTATCTCACAATAATTGTCAGTAGGCTTAAAATCAAATGTTTCCTCACCAGTTTCTGTGGCTGCACCCACTGTATTCAATAAGGCAATGCACCTTTTAAAATGAAAGATCTTTTAATTGATTTGCATTTTGTGTACTTACTTTTCTAGAGCTGAGGAAACTGTGCTGTGCTGATAATCCTGGTACATTTGAGGTGTCTGCAGCAAGCAATGGTAGGTTTTAAGTAGCTAGGACAGACATGGCATGCATTTCTATAATTGTTGGATAAAAGTGTCTTTTCTCCAAATATTTTCTCACAAGAACTATGCATCAGAGTACCTTTGGCATCTAACAGTTTTCAGCTATAACCCAAGGTAGACAGGACGGTGAAGAAGGTGTTAGGTATGCTTGCCTTCATTTGTCAGTGCATTGAGCATAGGAATTGGGACATCATATTGCGGCTGTACAGGGTATTGATGAGGTCACTTTTGGAATATTGCATTCAGTTCTGGTCTCCCCGCTATAGGAAAGATGTTGTTAAACTTGAAAGCGTTCAGAAAAGATTTACAGAGATGTTACCGAGAATGGAGGGTTTGAGCTATATAGGGGCTGAATAGGCTTGGGCTTTTTTCCTCTGGTGTGTTGGAGGCTGAGGGATGACCGTATAGAGGTTTATAAAATCATGAGGGGCATGAGCAGGTTGAATAGTTAAGGTTTTTTTTCAGAGTAGCTGAGTCCAAAACTAGAGGGCTTAGGTTTAGGGTGAGAGGGGAGAGATATGAAAGGGACCTGAGAGGCAACCTCTCAGGTGTGTTTATGGAATGAGCTGCCTGAGGAAGTGGTGGAGGCAGGTACAGTGACAACATTGAAAAGACAATTGGACAGGTACATTGATAGGGAAGGTTCAAAGGGATACGGGCCAAATGCAGGCAAATGGGACACAGTCATTTTGGGAAATCTGTTCAGCGTGGAAGAGTTGAATCAAAAGGTCTGCTTCTATGCTGTGGGACTCTATGATGGAAAATGTCACAAATGGTAGAGCTAAAATTATTGTCTCCTTTAGGGTTTCTATTGTCTGCATCTTATGTTGAATGTGCTGAAGAAAAAGAGCGAGGAAAGGTTACTTAGTTTGAAGAAGTACTTTCTGTTTTGATGCCTTAGTGGTTAAAAGTAGATTCTGTGCGCAGGAGACAAGAAAGCTCCTGATGTCTATAGCTGCCATTAGTCAGTGTGTCTTTTCGCCCTTTTTTCCTTCCTGGGATCTGGGTGTTGCATTAAGGTGTTTCCACTGTCTGATTGCTCTTTGGACTGTGTGGCTTGCTCAGCCATTTCAGAAGGCAATTAAAATATCCATTCCTTACTCACCATCTGCATAAAACACTGGGTTGTAATGTTGCTTAAAGTGTTAAGGATGTTGTTAAAATTGAGAGGGCGCTGAAAAGATTTACAAGGATGTTGCTGGGACTGAAGGGTTTGAGCTATAGGGGAAGGGAAGCTGAATAGGCTGGGGCTGTTTTCCCTGGAGTGTCAATGGCTGAGGGGCGACCATATCGAGGTTTTTTAAATCTTGGGGGGGCATGGATAAGGGTGACTAGCCAAGGTCTTATTCCAAGGGTGGGTGAGTCCAAAACTATAAGGCATACCTTGAAGGTGAGAGGGGGACGATTTAAAAAGGACCTTTATCAGGCAGGTGGTGGTGCGTGTATGGAACGAGCTACTTGGGGAAGTGGTGACATTTAAAAGGCATCTTGATAGGTATTTAAATAGGAAGGGTGTATAGGGATATGGGCCAAATGGGAATAGGTCCATAGAATCCATATGGTGTGGAAACAGGCCCTTCAGCCCAACAAGTCCACATTGACCATGTGAAGAATAATTTACCCAGATCCATTCCCCTACCCTATTTACTTCTGACTAATGCACCTAACCTGCACATCCCTGAACATTATGGGCAATTTATCATGGCCAATTCATCTAACCTGTACATCTTTGGATTGTGGGAGGAAACTGGAACACCCAGAGGAAACATACGCAGACACGGGGAGAATGTGCAAATTCCACACAGACAGTCGTCCAAGGCTGGATTTGAACCCAGGTCCCTGGTGCTATGAGGCAGCAGTGATAACCACTGAGTCACTATGCCATCCCAGGCCAATTGGTACGTCTGGTTGGTGCGGACGAGTTGGACCAAAGGGTGTGTTTCCATGCTATGTGACTCTCTGACTGACTATCAGAATCCTAGTTGATTTTATTTCTTGTGCTACCTGGCAGCACTGAGACTAACTAACATGAGCTCCTGGATTGTTGTGCTGGCTATAGTCAGCTAACGTGCCACATGCCATGGGCCAAGCCTCTTGGTTTGTATCTTCAGTGAGTATCACATCAAGTATCACAGCAAGCCATCTGGCCATCTGGATGCTGGTCCCATGTTTTTAAAAAATCACAGAATGGTTAAAGTACAGAAACATGCCATTCAGCCCATCCCTGAAGGAACTAATCCCACTTCCCCACCTTACCTGTAGCCCTGTATGATTACCTTTGGAAATTCATGACTGAATTTGCTTCCACCACGATACATCCCAAATCCTAACTGTTTGCTACGTAAAAGAACGTTTCGTGCCATCAATGCTTCCTTTGTCAATTCACCTTAAATCAAGAAACAAAAACATACATTTTATAATGATTGCAATATCAATTATGTTTTCTTTATTGCAGTTTTCAATAGGTTCCTGTTAAACTGGTCCTTACAAAATCAAATAGCTTACAGCGTTACTTCATATAAAAGCCGCTGCTAATGTTGTACTTTGTACAATATTAGATGAAATTAATTCAAGTCCCAACATAACTAGGGATAGATATTTGACTTGTATGGTAGTACAAGATAGATGACATAGCATTGTTCACATGTTATACATAAAATCTAACATTCTGAAGTCAACGGTATTGAGTAATGATCTCATTTTTTATAGCACAAACCACCCATCATGTCTTAGTTCTTTACCTTCATGTTTTCCACTCTTTTACTGAAAACACTTTGAATTTGGGGGGCACCATCACAAATGTCATGGTACCTATTCTGAACCCAGCATGTGTGCTGTTTACCCATGGGTGTGGCATTATGGGGGAATCTCTGAAAGTGGCAAGGCAAGTTAATAGGGTAATTGAGCAGGCATACAGGACTCTTGTATTTATCAGTCATGGAATAGATTATAAGAGCAAGGAAGTTATGTTGGAGCTGTGCAAAGCTTTAGTTAGGGTGCTGTCTGCAGTTCTGGTTATTGCACTATAGGAAGGATGTGTTTACACAGGAGGGGTACAGAGCAGATTCACCAGTATGTTGCCAGGGATGGAGCAGTTTAGGTATAAAAAGCAGCTGGATAAACTTGGGCTGTTTTCTTTCGAGCAGAGAAGGCTGCGAGGGAACTGGATTGGGGCATATAAGATTGTGAGGGGCATGGACAAGATGGATAGAAAGCAGTTGTAGAGTCATACCACACAGACACAGACAGTTCAGTCGAACCAGTTAATGCCGACCATAATCCCAAACTAAATTAATCCCACCTGCCACTGCTTGGCCCATATCCTTCCAAACATTCCTTATTCATGTACTTAGCTAAATGTCTTTTAAATGTTGTAACTATATCTGCATCCATACTTCCTCTGGAAGTTCATTCCACACGTGAACCACTCTCTGTGTAAAAAAAAATTGCCCCGGTGTCTTTTTTAAAATCTTTCTCCTCTCGCCTTTAGTTGGAGGGTCAATAACAAGGGGGCGTAATCCTAAAGTGGAAGGTAGGACCTTTAGAGGGGATTTGAGGAAAACGTTTTTCACCCAGAGGCAGGTGGGAATCTAGAATCCAGTCCTTAGGAGGGTAGTTGAGAATGGGGGGGTGGGGGGGGGAAGCCTTGTAACTTTCAGGAAATGTTATACCATTCAAGGCTATGGGCCGAGTGCTGGAAAGTGGTACTAGTGTGGTTTTAGAGCAGTTTTTTGTTGGTGCAGCTTTAATGGATGAAGGGCCCCTATTATATGATTCTGCTATGTATTCCTGTTGCACTGTATGCTGAACTGTTCAAAAAAGCACAGGGAAGTAAATTACCTTGTCACAAAAAAAATCTTTAAATGTTCAGGTATCGAGAAGAATACAAAGAGAGGTGTGAGCTTCATCGCTCCAGGAGCGAAGGATGGTATCATGAAACCGAAGAAAAGGAAGGAGGTGCTGTGTGAGAACTCCTCTGCCAGAGTTGAGGGGCAGAACAGGGAGAGTGCGGGAGGAACGTATCCGGATATGGAAAAAAGGGACCAGAAAAGCTTTACAGTGAAGAAAAAGAAAGTGGTGTTAGAAAAGAGACAGGCCATGGCAAACGCTGATGAGGGCTGCGTCACAAAACCAGAGAAAGTCAGCGTTGAAGAGAAGGTTAAACGCAAAGCCAAGTGTGTTGGAGGTGTGACTAAAACAAATAAGGTGCGGTTCTGAAATAAACCACTTGCATATCTGGTAGATTAAAGACACATTGAGATAATTATAGATGTTTCCATAAGACTCCCTATGTTCGGGTTTTAAGTTAGATCGCTTAAATATAATCATAGTTTGTGGAATGGTTAGTTAAAGGAAATGCTGAAAGCTCTGATGGTCTGAGAAGGGTATAGCACTAAGGGGGTGGGTGTGGGAAAAGAGAAGACCTTGCAGTCACTGGTACCCTATTGAGTTCTCTGTATCTGCTCTCTCAGAATTGCTACGGTGCCAAAGAAGGCCATTGAGGCCATTATGCCTGCTCTAGCTCTCCTAATGTGCATTTCATTTCATGCCATTCTCCTGCCTTCCTCCCGCAACACCGCACATTGTTTTTAAAAAAACAGACTGTCTCCTTTCTGAATGCATGAATTGAACCTGCCTCTACCACACAGTCAGGCAGCACACTCGAGACCCGAGCTACTCTCTGCATGAAGAAGCTATTTCCCTTATCTCTTTTGGTGATTGCTTTAAGTCTGCCTGCTCTCTTACTTGATTTAGGAACCTGAAATAACTGCACAGAGGCCAGTTTTCCATCACCAAGTCACTCTTTATTTGCACATGCATTGTTCATTGGCTGTGACCAGCTAGCTCAAAGCCAGTCCCTAGACTGAGGAGCCCTTCTGAATCTCCTGTTTATTTTATTTACCCTAGACTGAGGAGCCCTTCTCAATCCCCTGTTTATTTTATTTACCCTAGACTGAGGAGCCCTTCTGAATCTCCTGTTTATAGCTGTCAGCCAGGGCTCCTTGAGTGGACCAGGTTAACAACCCCGGTCAAGGATCTCATAGTTGGTGAGATCCACCTGGCTCTGATTCCAATGAATACAGAATCCGTTGGGCCTACATGTGAATCATTAAAATGACTTTGCCACTAATTGTGCACAGCTCCATTGCAGGATACCAATGTAGTGGCCTAGTCTAGAGTTAGGGTTGCTAATAGCTCTGAAGAAGGGCCACAAGACCTGAAACGTTAACCTGTTTTCTCTCCACAGAGACTTGCTGAGTTTCTCCTGCAACTTTTGTTTGTGTTTGTTTACAGTTGCCAACTCTACAGTTGGACATATTCAAGGATGATTGATCTCAGGATGTCCTGCATTCAACTAGCCTACGTTCCTGCTTTATAGAATCATACAGCACAGAACCAGACACTTCCGCCCAATCAGTCCATGCCGACCATAATCCTCCAAATTAAACTGGTCCCACCTGCCTGCTCCTAGCCCATGCCCCCCAAACATTTTTTATTCATGCACTTACCTAAATGTCTTTTAAATGTTGTAACTGGACCTGCATTCAACACTTCCGCTGGATGTTCATTCCACCCACGAACCACCCTCTGTGCAAAAAAAATTGCCTGTCATGTCTTTTTTAAATTGTTCTCCTCTCACCTTAAAAATATGTCCCCAAAACATGAAATCCCCCACCCCAGGGAAAAGACATCTGCCATTCACCTTATCTATACCCCTCATGATTTTATAAACCTCTATAAGGCCACTGCTCAACCTCCTATGCTCCAGTGAAAACATACCCAGTGCATTCGGGCCTCTCCTTATAACTCAAACCCTCCATTCTGGCAACATCTTAATAAATCTCTTCTGAACCCTGTCCGGCTTAATAGTATCCTTCCTATAACAAGGCAACCAGAACTGGACACAGTATTCTATAAGGGGCCTCAGCAATATCCTGTACAACCTGAACATGACATCCCAACTCCTGTACTCAAAATGTCTGAGCAATGAAGAAAAGGAAGGAGATGCTGTGTGAGAACTCCTCTGCCAGAGTTGAGGGGCAGGACAGGGAGAGTGTGGGAGGAACGTATCCGGATATGGAAAAAAGGGACCAGAAAAGCTAGCTCCTAGCCCATGCTTTGAGCTAGCTGGTCACAGCCCATGAACAATGCATGTGCAAATAAAGAGTGACTTGGTGATGGAAAACTGGCTCTGTGCAGTTATTTCAGGTTCCTAAATCAATTAAGAGAGCAGGCAGACTTAAAGCAATCACCAAAAGAGATAAGGGAAATAGCTTCTTCATGCAGAGAGTAGCTCGGGTCTCGAGTGTGCTGCCTGACTGTGTGGTAGAGGCAGGTTCAATTCATGCATTCAGAAAGGAGACAGTCTGTTTTTTTTAAAAAACAATGTGCGGTGTTGCGGGAGAAAGGCAGGAGAATGCCACGAAATGAAATGCACATTAGGAGAGCTAGAGCAGGCATAATGGCCTCAATGGCCTTCTTTGGCACCGTACTTTGGCACTGAGCAATGCGGGAGGTGTGCTAAACACCTTCTCAACCACCCTATCTAAATGTGATGCAAATTTCAAAGATTTATGTACCTGAACTTCTAGGTCTCTCTGTTATACAACACTGTCCAAGGCCCTATTTTTAATTGTATAAGTCATAGAGATGTACAGCGCAGAAACAGACCCTTTGGTCTAACTCATCCATGCTGACTAGATATCCTAACCTAAACTAGTTCCAGTTGCTAGCACTTGGTCCATATCCCTCTAAATCCTTGCTGTTCATATACCCATCCAAATGCCTTTTAAATGTTGTATTTGAAGTCTGCCCTTGCTTGTTTTACCAAAATGCAGTACCTCACATCTGACATACTATCCTCACAAAACAATTTACTTTCTCACACCAGTTGGGAAATAAATAGACTGATATTGGGTCGGATGTTTCTTGATTGTCAGTTAAGCAGCCTTTTCCTTGCTCTATGGCGTTTACTTTTTAACACTCCAATGATTTATTTCTAAGTGTTGCCCACAAAAATGTCTGTGAGATTAACTATTAATTCTTGGTGACTTTGTGACATTCTGTGGGGGGGAGGGGGTTGGCAAGATAGTTTGTCTAAATATTGTTGGGTGTAAGAAACGTACTTTAGGAGGTTTGACATTAAAAAGAAAGGGTGCAGAAGAGAAAGGGTGAATTTGATGTAAGAATGAGGGAGATTGTTGTTAAAGAGAATAAAATAGGTAACGTGGGGGATTTCCATGAGAGCAGAGGTGGGGAGAAACTTTCCTAAGTGCTCAGGTCCACACACCCTCACAAATATGCATTTTGAGATTGCGCAGTGCTATAAAAAAATGCACAAACACTTTTGTCTAATTCATTTAAATTTTGTTTTAACATTTTTTGGGTAAAGGAATTGGGGCGTCATATTGAGGTTGTACAGGATGTTGGTAAAGCCTGTTCTGGAGCACTGTGTCCAGTTCTGGTCCCCCTGCTATAGAAAAGATATTATTAGATTGGAGAGGGTTCAGAAAAGATTTACCAGGGTGTTGCTGGGAGTAGAGGGTTTGAGTATTGGGGAGAGGCTGGATAGGCTGGGACGTTTTCCATTGGGGAGTGTAGGAGGTTAAGATGTGACCTTATAGAGTTTTATAATATCATGGCGGGGTACAGATAAGGTGTCTTTTTCCCTAGGGTGGGGGATTTCAAGGCTAGGGGACATATTTTTAAGGCGAGAGGGTAAGGATTTAAAAAAGATGTGAGGGGCATTTTTTTTAGATGTGTGTAGAATGAACTTCCAGAGGAAGTCGTCGATGCAGGTACAGTTACAACATTTAAAAGGCATTTGGAGAGGTACATGTATAGGAAAGGTTTGGAGGGATATGGGCCAAGCGCAGGCAGGTGAGACTGGTTTAGTTTGGGAACACGGTCGGTGCAGACTAGTTGTCTGTATCCGTGCTATATGACTCTATAAAATCCTGTTGCAGTCATAATAGTCTTATGTATGTATTAAACTCATGCCGGATAAAATTTATTTATATCTTTTCCGTAGCAGCTGGACATTAATTACCTGTAGATGTGTGTAGTTTTTCCTCTTTTTTTTAAAGTGTTGCTTTTGATTAATCTTTTCAGCCGATCTCAACACTCAGTGATATTCAGTATGAAACGATCTTCCAGTCTGTCATAGACAAGTCTCTAGAGGAATGCATAGGTATGGCTTCTGGACATACGATTTACGATTATATTGGATTGTGTGCCACACTGCAGTGTAATTGTTGCAAGCCCCTCACAGCTGTATAGCTAGCATTGGGCAAATACTGGGCAGCTATTCAAATGAATATAGGTCATCCGATTAATTTGACCTATTCTCTGATATCGTTCTGTTGAGTCTATGCTTTGTATCGCCCCCTACCTGCCCCAGGCAAATATATATTTCCTTCCCAACGTAGACACTGAATAATTAATTTCTGATTCTGAAAGTATTAGATTCTCTACGGAAACAGGCCATTTGGCCCAACAAGTCCACACTGACCCTCCAAAGAGTAACCCACCCCCCCAGCCTTTATCTACCCTGACTAATGCACCTACCACTATGAACAATTTAGCATGGCCTGCACACCTTTGGACTGTGGGAGGAAACTGGAGCACCCACAGGAAACCCACGCGGACACAGGGAGAATGTGCAAACTCCACACAGACAGTCATCCAAGGTGGGAATCAAACCTGGGTCCCTGGCGCTGTGAGGTAGCAGTGCTAACCACTGAGCCACCGCGCCTTTCTTTTAAAAAATGCAATTTTTCAAAAGGTTCCCCCTTCCCAAGAATGCTGCGTTCTGATTTCAAACGCGCAGCAGCTCTCCAGCACCTTGCTTATAAACTACTTTCTAATCACCCTGCTCAGGGATGTTATTACACACCTTTAGAACAGTTGGGACCCCAACTCAGGTCTCCAGGCTCAATGGTAGGGATACTGCCACTGCACCACAAGAGCCCTCAGCACTTCACCTGTTCATTGATTGGCAGAAGATTATGGACATTGTAATTTAAAGCAATTAAATAATCTGATCAGGTTGACACAGAGAAAAATGAATTGCTCTGAGAGAAGTAAGGGGCGAAACATAAAACGTAAACCTTCTTCTTGTGTGAGAGTCCAGAGAATGAGGGTTGAGCAAATTATTCAAGTGCAAGGAGTACTTGGCTAAAGTGTAAAAATAGACCCCATGGTTATGTCATTAGTTCACTGTCAGGACTATCATATGTTGAAAGATTGGAGCGACTGGGCTTGTATACACTTGAGTTTCGAAGGATGAGAGGGGATCTGATTGAGACGCACAAGATTATTAAAGGAGAGGAAGGCAGGAAGCATGTTTCCGCTGATGGGTGAGTCCCGAACCAGAGGACACAGTTTAAAAATAAGGGGTAGGCCATTTAGAACAGAGTTGAGGAGAAACTTCTTCACCCAGAGAGTGGTGGGTGTATGGAATGCTCTGCCCCAGAAGGCAGTGGAGGCTAAGTCTCTGGATACTTTCAAGAAAGAGATGGATAGACCTCTTAGAGGTAGTGGAGTCAAGGGTTATGGGGACAAGGCAGGAACATGATACTGATTGTGGATGATCAGCCATGATCATAATGAATGGTGGTGCTGGCTCGAAGGGACGAATGGCCTACTCCTGCACCTATTGTCTATTGTCTTATGACAACTATCATCATGGTCTTTGAATCCATGTCACCAGTTACAAATCCAGTGACAGTACCACTTCACCACCATTTCCCTAATCTGGGTGAAGGAGTAAAAGTTAACCTACAGTTCATAATAATTTCTAAATATCAAATGTCACAGCCCAAGGAGAAGGCCATTTAGGACTGAGATGAGGTTCATAGTTCCTTGAAAGCGTTTGGTGCACTTCCCTTTATTCATCAGTGCACTGAGTACAGGAGTTGGGATGTCATGTTGTGGCTAAACAGGACATTAGTTAGGCCACTGTTAGAATACTGCATTTAGGTATGGCCTGCTGCTTAGGAAGGTATTGTTAAACTTGAAAGGATGTAGAAGAGATTTACAAGGATTTTGCCGGGGTGGGGGGGGGGGGGAAGCGGTGCAGTGCGGTGAACTACAGGGAGAGGCAGAATAGGCTGGGGCTGTTTTCCCTAAAGCGTCGGAGTCTGAGGGGTGACCTTACTGAGAGTTTATAAAATCATGACGGCCATGGATAAATAGCCAAAGTCTTTTTCCCAGTGTAGAGGAGTCCAAAACTAAAGGGCATAAGGTGAGAGGGGGAAAAGACTTAAAAGGGACCTTAGGGGCAACTCTTTCACACAGACAGTGTGTATGGAATGAGCTGACAGAGGAAGTGGTGGAGGCTGGTACAATTATAACATTTAAAAGGCATCTGGGTGGGTATATGAATAGGAAGGGTTTAGAGGAATATGGACCTAATGCTGGCAAATGAGACGAGATTAATTTAAAACATCTGGTTGGCATGGATGAGTTGGACTGAAGGACCTGATTCCGTGCTGTACAAGTCTGTGACTATGGTGAGCCTGTGGACTTCTCTGCCACAGAATGTGGTTGAGGCCAAACAAGAAATATTTTCAAGAATGAGTTAGATTTAGTCCTTAGGTTTAAAGCGTTCAAAGGATGTGGGAGAAAGCGGGGACAGGGGACTGAGTTGGATGATCAACCATAATCATATTAAATGGTGGAACAGATCGGAAGGGCTATGTGGCCTAATCCTGCTCCTAATTTCTGCGCTTCTAATCTCCTCTCCAGCTGCAGTTGAATCACTGCTTGTAACAGAGGGAAATGTGCCTCTCATTCCCCGACTTACTATCCCATTTATTTTTGACGACCAGGTTACCCTCTGGTTATCCTCCCCCTTCGAGAGATGCCATTTCTCTTTTGTTGAAATGGAGAATGCCTGCATGTCTTGAAAGATAATGATGTGCTGACGAAACAGCATTCTCAGAAATCATATTGGTCAAAGATGCATAATCCAGCAGGTTTCTTAGCAGGGTAGTTTATGGAGGAGAAGCAGGATTGCTGTGTTTTCTGTTGAAAAGAGAATGTAAGCTCCAAATCCACAGGACAAAGCCTGTTAAGTGTCGAATCTAAACAGTGTTTGGGAGAACTGGACTCACTGAGCCAAGGGACCATTTCTCAACACCCACTCTTGTTGTTTTCTTGGTGTTGGTTACTGTGAGCATAGAGTAAATGTTGTTAAGAGCCTCAGTGCTTGTGCATGTCAGCACAATGCTCTTTATCTTGTACAGGGGTTCGCCATCTTAACGCAAGCACAGTGATCCCAGACTGTACTGTGCACCCAAACATTGTAAAAACAAGAGCGTTTCATACTGGAAAAGCACAGCAGGCCTCCAAGCCTTCCAGTCAGAAAAAAAAGTAATATTTCAAAGTAAATAAGGGGTAGCAACGGCTCATTGAAAGAAATATTGGAAACCAGGTGAATTCTGGTCTGAGATGAGAAAGAGAAAAGAAATGTTTTGATCACTTATTTGAGTTGAAAGAAGATTAAGGATTAGCTTTCAATTGGCTTCATACTCGGAATAAAAGAATTAAAACGTTTGTCTCAGGGCTCTGATGATTGTTAGTGTTTGTCTGAGAATTGAAGGATGGCCAATGTAATAGTGATTTTTTTTTAAAGGGAGACTGTGTAACTTTCGTTTCCCTGTAGCTAGTTTAGCATCTGTCTGTCTTGGCTCAGTCGGTAGCACTCTTACTTAGAGCCATACAGCACAGAAATACGCCCTTCGGCCCAACTTGTCCATGCTGATCAGGTTTCCTAAACTGAACTATTTCCACTTGGCCCATATCTCTCCATACCCTGCCTATCCATGTACCTGTACAAATGCTTTTTAAATGTTGTAATTGCACCCGCCTCTACCACTTCCTATGGCAGTTCGTTCCATATATACACCATCCTCTGTGTGAAAACGTTGCCCCTTTTAAATCTTGCCCCTCTCACCTTAAACCTATGTCCTCTAGTTTTGGACTGCCTTACCCTGGGGTATTCACTTTCTGAGTCAGAGAAGGATGGAGGAGTTGACTTTACACTTCAGAACTATTTGCTTCTCCCTTACTACACTATTATGTCGGTGTTTTTTCATATCAACTTATTCAGACCTGAGCAGGTGGGTCTCAATCCCATGCCTCCTGGCTCAGAGGTATGCACTGCACAAGAACCCTGAAGACATGAGTGAACCAGAGGGATTTTACGACAGTTGACAATGGTCTCGTGGTTATTGTTAGAAGAGTAAATCCAGACTTTTAAATTGGATTCAATGCCATCATCTACCAAGGGCGCAATTTGTACCCGAGCTCCTGGAATATCACCTAGACTTCTGGATTACTAGTCTAACGACATCACCACGAGGCCAGCACTATCTTTTCATTCCAGAGACTTGAGACAATAAATCAGACTGCCAGTGAACCTCTCAACATGTTGTCGCTTAAGTGAGGAATCACTCTGGTGCCCTGTCCGCCCTGTCAGATGGATCTGAATGTCCACTGGCACTGTGTAAAGAATAGCGATAATGGTCAATATTTTTCTCTCAACTCTGAAGAAAATCCAGATCATCTCATTATGTATTGCAATTTGTAGAATTTTGTTTTGCATCAACAGGTACATTGCTATTCTGATTATAATTTAGAATTACTTAATCGACTCTGAATTGTTGAAGGGCATTGTTAAGCTGGAGGGGGTTCAGAAGAGACCTACCAGAATGTTGCCAGGAATGGAAGGTCTGAATTATAAACAAAGGCTGGATAGTCTGGGACGTTTTTCACTGGAGCGTAGGAGCTCCAGAGAGGCAACCCGTTGACGTTTATAAAATAATGAGGGGTGGAGATAGAGGTAAAGGTAGTTGACTTTTTTAAGGTGAGAGGAGGGAGATTTTAAAAAAGACATGGGGGTAATGTTTTTACACAGAGGGTGGTTTGCATGTGGAATGAACTTCCTGAGCAAGTGATGGATTAGAAAGATTTAGATGAATACACGAATAAGAAATGTTTAGAGGGATATAGGCCAGGAGCAGGCAGGTGGGACTGGGGCAGCATGGTGGTTCAGTGGTTAGCACTGCTGCCTCACAGCACCAGGGACCCGGGCAACTATCTGTGTTTGCATATTCTTTCTGTGTCTGTGTGGGTTTCCTCTGGGTTCTCTGGTCTCCTCCCACAATCCAAAGATGTGCAGGTTAGGTGAATTGGCCGTGCTAAATTGCCCGTAGTGTACAGGGATGTGTAGGTTAGGTGCATTAGTCAGGGGTAAAATATAGGGGAATAGGTCTGGGAGGGTCTGTCTTCGGAGGGTTGATGTGGACTTGTTGGACCGAAGGGACTGTTTCCACACTGTAGGGATTCTAACTAGTTTAGTTTGGGATTATGTTTGGCATTGACTGGTTGAACTGAAGGGTTTGGTTCAGTGCTATAAGATTGTGAAAGGCTCTATTTTTTGATTTGGTATCTATGGTAGACAAAATTTAGAACCTTTAATGAAGGTTAAAAAAGCAACGTATTATCTGGATCGTAGATGTCTGTTGACTGAAATATTCACTTATTGCACCACAGTGCACAGTAATAGCAGTGCGAACTATCTTCAAAATGCACTGTAGCGATCACCATGGCTCCTCTGACACCAATTTCCAATCCTGTGACATCTGCCACTTAGAAGGAAATGGGTAGCAGATGAACAGGAACACAACCACTAACAAGTTCCATCCAACTGATACACCAACCTAGCCGGACCTGTATCGCCATTCCTTCGGTGTTGTGGGATCAAACAGTGCTGTAAGTGTCCTGAACACCACATGGACTGTAAATGTTGCACTAACACAACTCACCCCATCTTCCCAAGGTCAGTTAGCGATGAGCAGTAAGTAATGGCCTTGCTGCTGAAGATCAAATTCCATGAACAAAGTTAAAAAAGATACGCACCTCTGGAAGAGACGAGACTTGAACCTGTGGTAGAACTGTGCCAAAGGTATTTTCTAATCAACCTGTTCAGAGGTGTTATTACACATCTCTGGAGAAGGTGGGACTTGAACTGAGGTCTCCTGGGTCCAGGGATCTATGTTTGATTTCATCCACAGGCGACTGTCAGTGCGGAGTTGGCACATTCTTCCTGAGTGCTCCAGTTTCTTCCCAAAGATGTGCAGGTTAGGTGGATTGGCTATAGGCAGGGGCACTAACACTGCACCACAAGAGCCCCTGTGGGCTATCACTCTGCCACAAATGTTTTCAAATAACCACCATGCCACAACTATTTTCTAATCAACCGACTCAGAGCTGTTTTTACAGACCTATACAGAGCAGGCTGGACTGGAACTTGGGCCTCCTTGTCCAGGGTAGGGACATTACCACTGTGCCACAAGATCCCTAACCACTGTGCTACAAGACACTATAATTAACCCCCATCACCCACTTATCTATTTGCTAGATTAACACAAAGTTCCTGAACCCACTAGCACCCAATAGTGGTTCTGACTGAATTGGCCAATTCATGGCTGAAACATAGGCTTACCCTTCAATGAAGAACGTGAGCAGGCTCTCAAAGCTGGGCTGTCAATGGAAAGCCTTCCTGCTTAGAAGGAGATGTGACTTGCCAATGCAGGCCAGGGAGAAGGAGAAGGCATCTCTATCTTAGAAGCTCTGTCTCAGCAACTTTAATAACCCCTTATGGATATATTATGGCTGCAGTAGCTGAGCCATCATTGTGGATGATCACCTGCAGGGACCTAGATTACTTGCAGACATGCAGAGGGTTGCTCGAGTGAGTGGAATTGGTCGGGGGTGGGGGAGTGTTGCAAATTCAACTTGGCCTCTGAAAAATTGTCCATTAAATGGACGGCATGGCAGCTCAGCGGTTAGCACTGCTGCCTCACAGCACCAGGGATCTAGATTTGATTTCACCCTCAGGTGACTGTCTGTGTGGAGTTTGCACATTGAGAAAAATGTCAGGGCCGGTGTTGGTGATGGAATTACCCTGAGATATTAGCTCTTTAAGTGGTCTGTGAAGAACCATAAGACATTGGGATAAAATTCCGTGTCAGAAAAGTTAACATTTAATGTGTGCAGTAAGGCTCCCGGCCAGCAGAGGATGTCTGTGGGCTCGAGACAAACAGCAACAAGCAAAGCTCTGCAGAGTTAAACGAAAGGGACCTGAAAATTTCAAGGGCAGCAGATCCGTACATCCACTGGGAGGCTCCTTTATGTGCCTAGTCAAGGACTGTGAGATGAAGCACTTTGATGGACAGAGGGGTAGGTTCATTAAATTATCCTTCATGAAGCCAGGATTCCTGGCATCGGGTGTCTGGAGTGGAGAGAGTGTTGCTGGAGTCGATCCGTATCCCTTAGCTGTTGGAAATGTTCCCTCCTTTATTTGTTGAACCCCTTTAACATTGGATGAGATAAAAAGATAATTCAGAAATGTTTGAAAGCCTTTAAGGGTCCACACAACAGCCAGATTAAGTAGACCCACCTTGTACCTGAGGTTCTTGGCACCACAGTAGGATGAATATTTCCTAATCAGTCTGTTCAGAGACATTATTACACACCTCTTGAACAGGTGAGACTTGAATTGAGAGTGTGGTGCTGGAAAAGCACAGCAGGTCAGGCAGCGTCCAAGGAGCAGGAGAGTGGATGTTTCGGGCAAAAGCCCTTCATCAGGAATGAGCCTTGAACACAGGCTCCTGGTTCAGATGTAGGGACAGTAACACTGCGCCACAAAAAGCCGACTTCTGAAGGGTACACTGAGAAGGACCGTGTGTGGAATTGCCAGAACAATGGGCCAAGATTTTTAATCCTCCAACTGTGAGAGAATGAAAGCAGAGGGAATTTAATAATGGATGGCACCTGATTCTGGGGTCCCTGACCAATCCTGATGCCTCTAGTTTCTAAGGTGTATGAGTGCAGGTAGCAAGCCCACACTCTGTACTCACACTAGTCAAATGGATGTGAGCTGGAGTGACCATCTATTCAACATGACTGGTGGTTCATTCATGAACTTCACGGGAGCCATGAACCATAGTCTGGATTCAGCAACTTTTGGAAAGTTCACGGCACAGTGATCACCTCTGATCTGCGTCCAGGGATGGCTGACACAACTATCCCAAACCTGGAGCACATTCTCCCTGTGTCTGCGTTGGGTCTCCTCTGGATGTTCTGGTTTCCTCCCACAGTCCAAAGATGTGCACATTAGCTGGATTGGCCATGCTACATTGCCCCATGGTGTCCAGGGATGTGCAGTGTGGGTAGATTAGCTATGGGAAATGCAGGATTGCAAAGTTGGGAGGTGGGTTTGTGTGGAGTGCTCTTTAGAGGGTGGGTGTAGGCTTGATGGACTGAATAGCCTGCTTCCACACTGTAAGGATTCTATGAATTTATGAATGATATACTGGCACTGGAAACAGTTCAGAGAAGATTTCCTAAGTTGATCCTGGGTATGGAGGGACTTTCTTATGAGGAGAGGTTGAGTAGGGTAGACCCGTATTCAATGGAGTTTAAAAGAATGACAGGCAACATATTGAAACAAACAGATTCTTCAGTGAGTAAACGCAAAGTGCTGAAATGCAGCTGAAATAAAAGTAGAAAATTCTGGCGAAACTAAGTTGGTCTGATAGCACCTGTGGTGAAGAAAACAGAGTAAAACATTTTGAGTCCAATACGATTGTGAAGAACCTGAAATGTTAACGCTGTTTCTCTCTTCACTAATGCTCCAAGACTTCTAAAGATTCTTTTGGGGAGGTCAGCGGGGAAGCTTGATAGGGTAGACACTGAGAAATTTCGCTTCCCCGTGGGAGAGTCTTGGATGAGGAGGCATAATTTCAGAGTAAAGGGTCACCTGGGTAGAACAGAAATTTGCATGAATTTTTTCTTGCAGAATGGAGTGAATCTGCATTTTTTTTTCACTGCAGAGGGCTGTTGAGGCTGGGCCATTAAGTTTATTTAAAGCTGAGATAAATTTTTAACCTGTAAGGGGAACAAGGGTTATGGGTTAAAGGCAGGAAAGTGGAGTTGAAGATTATCACAGAGTCATACAGCACAGAAACAGGCCCTTTGGCTCAACTCCTCCACGCTGACCAGGTAGATCAATCATGATTAAGTGACTGGTGGAACAGACTCAATGGTCTGAATGACTTCCTTCTGCTCTTGCATCTTATCGTCAGACATGATCCCACTGAATATAACAGATCAGAGGGTTAAATGGCCTCCTCTTGTTCCTGTGTTCTGAGAAGATTGATTTACTGTATTTCTACAGGTGGATTTACAGTTTGGGATCTGCAAAGACCCAAGCAGGAACACCCTGCTTCCTTCCTTAAGCTGTCACACAGATGCAGGTGACTTTGTGTTGACACTGAGGTAGTTCCTGGCCTGTCCAATGTAACTTAGTGACAGTCAGAATTGTAACTGAAAGGGGCCCAGATAGATTTGTTTCTGTTTAAGAATTCTTTTTGATTGATTGATGTATTGTCACATGTGAGGGCATAGGTTTAGGGTGAGAGGGGAAAGATATAAAAGAAACCTAAGAGGCAACTTTTTCATGCAGAGGGTGGTATGTGTATGGAATGAGCTGCCAGAGGAAGTGGTGGGGGCTGGTACAATTGCAACATTTAAGAGGCATTTGAATAGGTATATGAATAGGAAGGGTTTGGAGGGATATGGGCCGGGTGCTGGCAGGTGGGACTAGATTGGGTTGGGATGTCTGGTCGGCGTGGACGGGTTGGACTGAAGGGTCTGTTTCCATGCTGTACATCTCTATGACTCTATAACTCTATGTGCCGAGGTGCAGTGAAAAGCTTTATTTACAAGTAATACAAGCAGAAGGTAGTAAGCAAGAATGTACAGATCAAAATACTTCAACAGAGGCATACAGGTTACATTGCATAGTGCATGCAGTAGGTGAGACCAGCGTTAGTTAGATCAGCATTATTTGAGGCTAATGAGCCCATTCATCAGTCTAACCATGGCCAGGAAGAGGTTGTTCCTGAACCTGCTGGTGTTTGCATGTTCAGGCTTCTGTATCTTCTGCCTGACGGAAGAGGTTGTAGGAGACCATCACTGGGGTGCGATGGGGCTTTGATGATGTTGGCAGCTTTTCTGCGGCAGCGAGCTGTGTAAATGGAGTCCTTGGATGGCTTCCATGGTGATCTGGACTGTGCACACCACCTTCTGTGGTTCCTTATGTTCCTGGGCAGAGCAGTTGCCATACCAGGCCGTTATGCAACTGTCTTTATGCTCTCAATGGTGCATCTGTAGACGTTGGTGAGGGTCCTTATGGACATGCTGAATATCCTGAGCCGCCTGAGGAAGAAGAGGTGTTGTGGTGCCTTCTTGACCATTGCATCAATGCGGGAAGTCTAAGACAGGTTGTCAGTTATTGTCACTTCGAGGAACTTGAAGCTCTCCACCCTCTCAACCTTAGTTCTGTTGATGTAAATGGGGGGGGGTGTTCTTTGTTTCTGAAGTCAATGATCAGTTCTTTAGTTTTGCCAACATTGAGAGAGAGGTTGTTCTCATTGCACAACATCACCACTCCCTCTATCTCCTTTCTGTATTTTGTACATCATTGTTAGATATCTGTCCCATTACGGTGGTGTTGTCAGCAGACCTCTGGGGCAGGAGGAGTGAGAGAGTTCCTCTGGGCTCCACATGGGAAACTCGGGGCCCCCTTTCCCTATTGGACCATGGAACTCGAGTCACTTGAGGGGAGACGATGGCCTAGTGGTATTATCGCTAGACTATTAATCCAGAAACTCAGTTAATTTTCTGAAGACTTGGGTTTGAATCCCACCATGGCAGATGATAGAATATGAATTCAATTTTTTTTTAAAAATCTGAAAATAAGAATCTACTGATGACTGTGAAACCATTGTTGATTGTTGGGAAAACCCATCTGGTTCACCAGTGTCCTTTAAGGAAGGAAACCACCATTCTTACCTGGTCTAGGAGAAAGTGAGGACTGCAGATGCTGGAGACAGAGTCGAGAGGGTGGTGCTGGAAAAGCACAGTAGGTGAGGCAGCATCCAAGGTGCAGGAGAATTGATGTTTCAGGCATAAGCCCTTCATCAGGAACGCTGATGAAGGGCTTGAAACGTCGAATCTCCTGCTCCTCGGATGCTGCCTGACCTGCTGTGCTTTTCCAGCACCACGCTCTCGATTCTTACCTGGTCTGGCCAACATGTGACTCCAGACCCACAGCAATGTGGTTGACTCTTAACTACCCTCTGGGCAGTAAGGGATGGGTAATAAACGCTGGCCTAGCCAGTGATGCCCTTGTCTTGTGAATTAATTTATATTTAAAAAAAACTCATGATCACTACTCCTAACCCATATTGGGGGCTGTTCCTTCACATCCCTGGTGTAAGAATCCTGCTGCCTAAAGTCCTGCTCATGACCACTAGCTTGCTAGTAACGTAGAGTCATACAACATGGAAACAAACCCTTGGATTCTGGAATAGAGTGGTGCTGGAAAAGCACAGCAGTTCAGGCAGCATCCGAGGAGCAGTAAAATCGACGTTTCGGGCAAAAGCCCTTCATCAGGAATACAGGTTGGACCCTTGGGTCCAACCATTCCACATTGACCACAATCCCAAACTAAATTAGTCCAACCTGCATGCACTTGGCCCATATCCCTTCAAACATTTCTTATTCATATACTCATCCAAATGTCTTTTAAATGTTATAACTGTACCCCACATCCACCACTTCCTCCAGAAGTTCATTCCACACATGAACCATCTCTGTGTAAGAGAACATTGCCCCCATGTCTTTTGTAAACCCTTCTCCTCTCACCTTAAAAATATGTCCCCTAGTCTTGAATCCCCCACTGTAACGAAAAGACACCTGCCATTCACCTTATCTGTGCCCCTCATGATTTTATAAATCTCTCTAAGGTCACCCCTCAACTTCCTACGCTGCAATGAAAAATGTCTCAGCCTATCAAGCCTCTCTTTATAACTCAAACCTTCCAACCCCGGCCACATCCTGGTAAGTCCCTTCTGAACCCTCTCCAGCTTAATAATATCCTTCCTATAACTGGGTGACCAGAACTGGATACAGAATTCCAGAAAAGGCCTCACCAACGTCCTGTACAACCTCAACACAATGTCCCAACTCCTATACTCAAATGTCTGAGCAACAAAGGCAAGCATGCTAAATGTCTTCTTAACCACCCTGTCCAACTGCAACACAAACTTCACAGTGCTTTGGGACCTGACCCCTAGGATTCTGTCTGCCTCTATCTTTGTCTACAACACTTCTGCATTCTTCAGAAGGTTTTGGTGGGCTGGAAGAACCCCCAGCTATCATACGCGAGGAAGGAGCCAAATACTTTAGCAGAAATGACAAGGAAAAACTTTGCAAAAGAAAATACTTAAAGGAACAGTTATAGCGAAAATCAAATTAAATTAAATCGAAGTTCAGTTGCTTTTCGTTTGAATTCCCATGTTTGTTCCTATTTTGGAATATCTTGGAATAATAACATTTTTTGTTGTTTTACTTAATTTATTTTTACTTTTATTTCATTCCATAACAGCAAGCAGCAAGAAGCTAATACACAAAGTGAAAAGCTTACAAGAGAACAGTGAACCACTCCTTGTCAGGTACAGAGACCCAGAATCAAATCTCTTGATTGATTCACTCAATGTTGCTTCCATCACTCTACTTGTAACAGTATTTGAAGGATTAATTATTTGTGTGATAAATTGCCTCTCCGCAAGTACTCCGGATTAATGGCAAACTCTTTTATCTTGCTAAAATGTTGGTCTTGATATCCTTGTTTTCATCTGCACTCAAGTCAATGTTTCTACACACACACAGTGAGAACATTGTGCCATCGGAGCCTTCAGTAACCAAAAGCAGTGAGGACTCAGAGGCACCGGGAGTAAGGAAAACAAAGGCCAAATCAAAGGAGAATAAAGCTAACAAACTCTCTCGGAAAAGCAAACTTCTAATCGATGCAAGTAAGCAATGAGTGAAAACCTGTATTGATTAAGCAAGTAGTTGATAGAGACAGGTTACAGCACAGAGAGCATTCTGAGCGATGTTATGAATGTACAAGTCAATGTTTTGTTATGTTGGCGTTTTTGTTAAGTCATTAGGTATGTGTTTGAGCATATGATTCTCCAGATGATGTGGGTTTTTGGAAAGTCCTAAGTGAAAACTTTAAAAGTTTGTAACCCTTTGCTGTTTTTTTTAATTAGAGGAATCCAAAATTCATGCCATTGCGCTGTGCTCCTGCAGAATCCTGTTTCATCCTTTACTGCAAATCGTTATCCACTTTTCCAGCTTCATCCTGAGGATTACATGCCAAAAAATCATAATCTTTTAATTCTTTTACTCTATATCCCTATTTATCAAATCTACTGTTCTATTGTCTCATGACTATTTCTGCCTGCACTAATTGGGCGGCACGGTGGCACAGTGGTTAGCACTGCTGCCTCACAGCGCCGGAGACCCGGGTTCAATTCCCGCCTCAGGCGACTGACTGTGTGGAGTTTGCACGTTCTCCCCGTGTCTGCGTGGGTTTCCTCCGGGTGCTCCGGTTTCCTCCCACAGTCCAAAGATGTGCAGGTCAGGTGAATTGGCCATGCTAAATTGCCCGTAGTGTTAGGTAAGGGGTCGATGTAGATGTAGGGGTATGGGTGGGTACGCTTCGGCGGGGCGGTGTGGACTTGTTGGGCCGAAGGGCCTGTTTCCACACTGTAAGTAATCTAATTGAGCAAAGGCAGTGGTTAAGTGGTAATGGTAGTGGCCCAGAGGCACAGACTACTGTGGGTTCAACAGCAGCATGGTAAACGGTGAAATTTAAATTCAGTTAATAAATCTGGAATTAAAAGCTAGCCTCAATAATCATGAGGCTCTGAGGAAGGGTTGCTCGACCCAAAACGTTAACTCTGATCTCTCTCCAAACCTGCTGAGCTTTTCGAGCAATTTCTATTCTTGTCTCAATGGTCACGACCGTGGCAACTACCGTTGCTTATTGTAAAACCCATCCAGTTCAGCAGTGCCCTTTAGGGAATACTTCTTATCAGATGTGATCTCCAGACCCACAACAGTGGAGTTGGCTAAGCAACCTGCTCACTTCAAGGGCATTTAGGGCAGTGCAACAAACTCTGGCCTTACCAGAGGCATCCATACCCCATGAAAGAATAAAAGGAACTGTGTGTCTCCCTTTCTTCTCATTGTACGTTTGCATCAAAATCCTGAAACACCTCGACGAATTGCCTAAACAATCCACCGCAAGAACTATATATGTCCAAGCTTAAAAACCTGTTGCTGTCTTCCCAAGGGGTATCTAGAGATGGACAACAAATGCTGGACATACACCATCTGTGCCTGTATTCGAAGAATGATTTGAAGAAGCATGGATTTAGTAACCTAGTCGCCTGCACATAATGCTGAGCATTGCCATCTATAAGTTTTCTGGGAAGTGACAGTGAGAGAGTTGGAAGGTAGTAACATCATCTCAGAAGCTGATGCTTGCCATCTGTAGTGATTGGAACCAGGGCCAGGTGGATCTCATTGACTGTACCTTCCCTGATTGGGACTGTTAACCTGTGCCAATCAGGGAGCCCTGTCCGACAGATATAAACAGGAGTGTGGAGCCCGGGTGTCCTTGGAGAAGGAAAAAAAAAATAAAAAAAAATAAAAAAAAATAAACAGGAGTGTGTTAGAAGGAGTCCTCAGTCTGGGGAGCGGCTGATCAGAACCCATTGACAGTGCACATGCAAATAAAGGGTTACTTGGTGACGGGATACCAGCCTCTGTGCACTTATTTTACCACCTCTGCTGGGCTGGCCTTATCCCCTGAGATCAGCATCTACATTTTGGGGTGGTGGGGGGGAGGGGGGTGCGGGGTGCAGTCAATGGACAAGAAGACAGAAATAGTACTGAGAAAAGACAGGTTTGCTCCATTTTTCCAAGCAATGACTCACACTGTTTCAGGTAGCATAGCAAAGCAAAGTCCAGTCCTTTCCTTTTTACTAGTATTTACACTTTTGGCCAAATGTCTTGTTTCTTGCAAACAGGATCTGAAATTTGCATTTTGGTAAGGCAAATCAGGGTAGGGTCCTGGGGAGAGTCGCCATACAATGAGACCTTGGGATGCAGGTTCACAGTTCCTTGAAGGTGGAGTGCCAGGTAGACAGTGTAGTGAAGAAGGCATTTGGAACACTTGCTTTTCTTGGTCAGTGCATTGAGTACAGGAGTTGGGAGGTCATGTTGCAGCTGTGCAGGACATTGGTCAGGCCACTTTTGGAATATTGCATGCAATTCTGCGCTCCCTGTTACAGGAAAGGTGTTGTTAAACTTGAAAGGATTCTGAAAAGATTTAAAAGGATGTTGCCAGGGTCAGAGGACTTGAGCTATAGGCAGAGGCTAAACAAGCAGGGGCTGTTTTCCCTGGAGCATCATAGGCTGAGGGGATGACCTTATGGAAGGTTATAAAGTCATGAGGGACATGGATAGGGTAAATAGACAAGATCCTTTTCACAGGGTCGGACAGATCAAAACTAAAGGACATAGGTTTAGGGTGAGAAGAGGAAAGATTTAAAAGGGACTTAAGGGGCAACTTTTTCACACAGAGGGTAGTGCGTGTATGGAATGAGCTGCCAGAGGATGTGGTGGAGGCTGGTACAAATACAGCATTTAAAAGGCATCTGGATGGGTACATAGATAAGAAGGGTTTAGAGGGATACAGGCCAAATGCTGGCAAATGGGACTAGATCAGTTTAGGATATCTGGTCGGTGGGAACGAGTTGGACCGAAGGGTCTGTTTCGGTGCTGTACATCTCTACAATTCTGTGACTTATACCAGTGTTCCTGTTTCACGCAAAAGTAGAATTCCTAACTGGCTTAAAAGTGCTGCAGGTTGAAAACATTGACATTCATTGTGCTTAATAAATCCTTGATAAAGAACTTCGTTTTCTGATATTAGCGCTCTGACCCTCAGTCATATTTTACAAAGACAACTGTCCTAATAACTGAGCCAAGGCAAACAGTGAATAATTCATGGGGACCCAATCTAATTATTTCGATCAGTGTGACAAATCTGTCCTCTGTATCACTTCCAGAATGCTAAATCTAATTATATTACGGATTCTTTTTATTCCCTTCATGGGATGTGCAGGCTTCGATGGCTGGTCCAACTTTAATGGCCGTACCTAATTGCCCTTTAAATGGTAAACTGCCTTCTTGGGCTGCTACAGTCCATACTGTGCAGGGACACCCACAGCAATGTTAGGGCAGGAGTCCTGGGATTTTGAACCCAGCGACTGTGAGGGAACCGCGATATATTTCCAAGTCAGGATAGTGCATGGCTTGGAGGCAGACTTGCAGATGGTGGTGTTCCCACATATCTGATGCTCTTGCCCTTCCAGTTGACAGTGATCGCAGGTTTGGAAGGTACTGCCGAAGACTTGATGATTCGTTACGTACATTTTGTAGATGGTACACACTGCTGTTGTTGGTGTGGGGAGGAGAGTGAATGTTTGAGGTGAGGGATTGTTGTGCCACTCAAGTGGCCTGCTTTGTCCTAGATGATGTCAAGCTTCTTGAGCACTGGCTGGAGTTGCTGTCACCCAGGCAAGTGGGGAGTTAGGAGGTGAGTTACTTGGTGCACTACTCCTAGCCTCTGACCTGCAGTTGTAGTCACAGTACTACATTGAATGTCAAGGGAGGATGGTTACATTCTGTCTTGTAAGAGATAGTCATTGCCTTATGTTTGTGTTTTTTTTTGCCATTTTCATCTTTGCACAAATGTTATCTGGGTCTTGCTCCATAGGGACAGTAGAGTTGCAGGTAGATAGGATAGTGAAGAAGGTGTCTGGTATGCTTTCCTTTATTGGTCAGAGTATTGAGTACAGGAGTTGGGAGGCCATGTTGCGGCTTTACACGATGTTGTTTATGCCACTTTTGGAATGTTGCGTGCAATTCTGGTCTCCTTCCTATCAGAAGGATGTTGTGAAACTTGAAAGGGTTCAGAAAAGATTGACAAGGATGTTAGCATAAAAGCAAATTACTGCGGATGCTGGAATCTGAAACCAAAATAAAAAATGCTGGAAAATCTCAGCAGGTCTGGCAGCATCTGTAAGAAGAGAAAAGAGCTGACGTTTCGAGTCTAACTGACCCTTTGTCAAAGGTAAAAAAAGGGAGAAATAGGGAGGTATTTATACTAGGCTGAGAGAAGGTGAGTCATGGCTCCAGAAGCAAAGGTAGCAATAAAGAGGTGATAATGACAGTGCATAGAGAGATGACAGGGAGATTAGGAACTGTGAATGACCAAGGCTGAAGCCAGTGCTACGTGACAAAATATGGGGAGGGGGGGGTGGTGGATGGGTGAAGCAGAGGCAAAATGGAAATCAGGGGAGAAGGGTAGCAATGTGGGAAGAGGAGAGGAAAAAGGTGATGAGAGAGTGGGGAGCGAGAGAAAGAGAGACAATCAAGAAATAAGAGGTACAGAACAGTGAAAAAAATATATAAAAAAGATAAATAAAATAAATGCAATAAAATTACGGAGCAGAATGAAAACAGAGGGGTCGAGATGGGATAACCATCTGAAGTTGTTGAATTCAGTGTTGAGACCGGCAGGCTGTAACGTGCCTCGTTGGAAGATGAGATGCTGTTCCTCCAGTTTGCGTTGAGCTTCACTGGAACATTGCAGCAGGCCAAGGACAGACATGTGGGTATGGGAGCAGGATTGGGTGTTGAAGTGGCAAGCCACGGGAAGATCCGGGACCTGATATGTACAGACCGAAGGTGCTCAGCAAAGCGATCACCCAGTCGGCGTTTTGTCTCTCCGATATAGAGGAGACCACACTGGGAGCAACGAATGCAATAGACCAAATTGAAAGCAATGTGGTAATAACCAAATGACCTGCTTGTATTGATGTTGGTTGAAGCATTGACTGGGGGAAAACATCTTGACGTTCTTCAAATACCATTGTAGGATCTTTTATCCTCCATCTGAGAGGTCAGAAACTTTTGGCTTCATTTTAACATTCCATCCAAATAATACATCAATGGGGATCTAGTAACCAAGATAATGTGGTCATACTTGAGAGACATAATGCCACAGAATCCCTACAGTGTGGAGGCAGGCCATTCAGCCCATCGAGTCCACATCAGACCTTCAAAGGGCATCCACCCAGACACATACCCCTGTCCTGTCCCTGTAACTATTAATTTCCTATGGCTAACCCACCCTGCCTCCACACCCCTGGACATTATGGGCAATCTAGCATGGCCAATTGACCCTAAACTGCGCATCTTTGGACTATGGGAGGAAACCGGACCACCCGGAGGAAACCCACACAGACACGGGGAGAACGTGCAAACTCCACACAGACAGTCGCCTGAGGATGAAATTGAAGCAGGGTCCCCGGTGCTGTGAAGCAGCAGTGCTAACCACTGACCCACTGGGCTGCCCTAGTGCAACCAATGAACCACAACTGACTTGGTACATTGGCTGTGAGTATAGTGTGAAGGGAAGGGAAGCTGTTTAACATAGCCAATACACAGATAGTAAGCATTCACTGTCCACCATACTACTAATAGATTGAGGCATTGAAACTTGAGAAATCAGAAAAATACTTATTGTATATATCAGTATGTTTATATAATGAGTAATGCATTGCAATGAAAAGCTGCACATCATCACTATATTAAACTAAAAACGTGTTCTCAGGATGGTGGCATCATTGGCAAGACCAGCTTTTATTACCCACCCCCCTGAGAAGGTGATGTGGAGAACCTCCTTGAATCACTGCGTGCTCTTTGTAATGATCTGATACAACCGTGAGGTTTGCTCAGCCGCAACCATGTGACAGCATAACGTCAGGTGATTTTGATTCACTCATGTGATGTGGGCATCTCTGGCTAGGCCCAACATGTATTGCCCATCCCTAATTGCTCACAGGATAGTTAAGAGTCAACCACATTGCTGTGGGTCTGGAGTCAAATGTAGGCCGGACCGGGTAAGGATGGCAGCTTCCTTCCCTGAAGCACATTAGTGAACCAGATCGGTTTCTCCGACAATCGACAGTGGATTCATGATCAGCAGTAGACTCTTAATTCCAGATTCTTTCTTGAATTCAAGTGCCACCATCTGCCCTGGCAAGATTTGAACCCCGTTTTCTGGAACATTAGCTGAGTTCTGGATTAATAGTCTCACGATAATGCCACTAGACCATTGCAGACTGAAAGTGAGGACTGCAGTCTCTCTGTTGTGCATTTGGCTGTTAACCTTGTTGGTTCAAGGCCATCCAGGAACTGAGCCATTGCTGTTCTCACTTTTTCCAGCACCACACTCTTAGATCACTGCAGACCACTAGACCTGCAACCCACGGGGGTATATTGAGTCATGTATAACTCAGACCAGACAAGGAGACCAGATTTCTGCCCTAAAGGACATTAAGTATTTCCATTCTGAACCAAGTACACAAAATATTAATGCATGTCATGAAACTTAAATCACCCATAAAAAAGATAACGACAAATATATTATCATGGTAAACTTTCATCCTTGTACCAAGTTAATTTTCAGAAAGGTGCTTGTACTGAATGTGGTAGATTAAAATGTGTGAACAAGTGGATAATTAACTGTCATCATATGCATCAGAGTGATTTCTGGGCAGTAATTTTGAAAAAATAATTACTTTGTTATCAGATGAGACAAGTGAAGTCAGCAGGGAAGGACGAAGGCATAAACGTAAAGGCCAGCCAAAGAAGATCGTTCAGGACTACACTAAGTTCATTGACGATGATGAAGAATCTGCATTAGGTAAGTCTGGTGTCTTTTTCACACTGAGGAATGTAAATATGCGGGCTGCTGGCATTCTGGGGTGTTGTTCGAGGTGAAGAGTGTTTATAGCTGTGCATATGTAAATGTTTGGTTAGGGCCAGTTTGGCAGTGTTGTTTGCGATCAGACTGCATTCTGTGTTCAGAGTTGGATGTGGTTTAGATGCTCGAGCAATTAATTTCTTATCTGAGTCGTGCATATACGTCACATGCTTGTGTAAGTGCCAAGCAAGGGGAGGTGATGGCCTAGTGGTATTATTGCTAGACTATTAATCCAGAGACTCGGGAAATATTCTGGGGACCCAGATTGAAATCTCACCATGGCAGATGGTAGAATTTAAATTAATTTTTTAAAAAAATCTGGGTTTAAGAGTCTAATGATGACCATGAAAACATTGTCGATTGTCAGAAAAAAACCACCTGGTTCACTAATGTCCTTTAGGGAAGGAAATCTGCCATCCTTATTTGGTTTGGACGACATGTGACTCCATACCCACAGCAATGTGGTTGACTCTTAACCAGCCTCTGGGCAATAAATGCTGATCTCACCAGAGACGTTAACAGCCCGTGAGTGAAAAAGCTGCACAGTCCTCCCCTGAAAAACCCAACTGAGCTTACAAACACCTTTGTTGAAATCATCAACTCCTGGGAATGTGAGTTGGCCACTGAGCCGGTCAAGTTACTTGTGCTATTCACTTAGATTGTGAATGAACTCAATCTCAAATCTTTGTTCAACTTGGTTAACTCTTACCCAAATCTCCCAAATAAAAACTGAAAGGAATGTGGACGTTGGAAATCAGAAACTAAACAGAAATAGCTGGAAAAGTTATGCAGGTGGGAAGAAATTCTGAGTAAGAGTTCAGTGGAAAGCTCACTGGTCTCTAAAATAACTTCAGGGAGGCCAGTGTCCTGTCACCAACTCACCCTTAATTTATGTGTGTGCGCTGTACATGGACTCTGAGCTCAGAGCCAGTCCCTTGAGTGAGGAGAATCTCTGTGACTCCTGTTTATCCTTCTTATCCCCAAACGACCGCCTAACTGTGGTACTGCTTATGTTTCCCCAGCACCCATGTCATGTGGGTGTGAGCCACAGTAAAAGACACAAGGTGTACAAATCTTTATTCAATTTCCACTACCTGGAAGAAAAGAAACACCCAAGTGGCCAGTGAAAAGCAGTGCCCTTCACATCAAAGGGCAATGCTGCATGATCAAACAGTGAAGGGGAGGGCAGGGATTAAATCAAAATAGAGTTGGAGAGGGAAATAACGCACTCCACTCCCTGCGGCGCCCACCTCTCCCTGAACAGCTCAAGGGTGTTGGTGGACAACGCGTGCTCCTTCTCCAGAGACACCTGGGCTCTAACGTAACCGCGGAAGAGGGGCAGGCAGTCGGCCCTAACAACCCCCTTCATGGCCCGCTGCCTGGACCTATTTATGGCCAGTTTGACCCCTGTTAATGTCTGTCAGCCAAGGTTCCCTAAGCTCCTAAAGCTCCACAAGCTCCTAAAGCTAGTGTGCTTCCAGTTAAACCTGTTGGACTATAACCTGGTGTTGTGTGATTTTTAACCCTGACCGAAAAGACACTCATTTCAGTTTTGAGACTTTCAGTTGATGTGATTCTGAACTGCAACCTCGTGGAGAAACTTCACAGATTTCCTGGGCCACGATTCCTGGAGTGTCAGGCACCATCCCCTACTGCACCAAAATGCCTAGTACAGATTTGTGAACCTCGACAGTGAGTTTCAGCACACTGTTTCATGCTGAGAGTAGCTAGTCCCGATTCTGTCTCACTGACCATCCATGTGTAAGCACTAACCAGCAAGTTCGCTGGATAGTGATCATAAGCAGGCGTTCGATCGCATTTTCACCCTCTTATTTCCACAGGCCTAATGCAGCTGACTCTGCCAGGATTCTTTAACTTACTGCAGGTTGGTGATCAAACCTGCGGAGTTCTTTCGTTCTTATGTCATTTTGCATGGTCTGGGTATTGTTGACAAAGTCTTTGAGGCTAATGAAGTTGTGGGGGGAGATTATGCTTAGCCAGCTTTGCTTCCTCCCATAAGTAAAGTAAACCTTTCAAGCTCATCTCCACAGAGGCCACGTCTGGGATTGGAAGTTGATGCCTATGGCACAGATTAGTTAGTATCCTAGAAATTGTAGATAACTGCTAATCAGCACGCTGGCTTACTTGCACACAGGCATACTTAATTTGAAACCGTTCATGTATAGAACAACTTGCATGATACTAGCTAATTAAAAAATTACTGCGATGCAGTAGCTTTGGGGGTGGGGGTCTTGAGTAAAGTCATAGAGATGTACAATAGGTGAAACAGACCTTTTGGTCCAATTTGTCCATGCGACCAGATATCCAAGATAAATCTAGTCCCATTTGCCGGCATTTGGCCCATATCCCTCTAAACCCTTCTTATTCATAAACTCATCCAGATACCCTTTAAATGTTGTAATTGTACCAGCCTTCAACACTTCCTCTGGCAGTATTCCAGACTCACACCGTCCTCTGTGTGAAAACGTTGCCCCTTTAGGGCCCATTTAATTCTCCCCTCTCTAGCTTTGGACTCCCCTACCCTGGGGTAAAAGACCTTGCCTATTCACCCTATCCATGCCCCTGATGATTTTATAAACCTCTATAAGGTCACCCCTCAGCCTCTGACACTGCATAGAAAACAGCCCCAGCCTATTCAGTTTCTCTCTAGAGCTGAAACCCTCCAACCCTGGCAATATCCTTGCAAATGTTTTCTGAACCCTTTCAAGTTTCACAATATCTTTCCTGTAGAAGGGAGACAAGAATTGCGCACAGTGTTCCAAAAGTGGCCTAACCAATGTCCCATATAGCTGCAACGTCGCTCTCAACGCCTATACTCAGTGCACTGACCAATAAAGGAAAGCATATCAAACGCCTTCTTCACTATCCTATCTACCTGCGACTCCACTTTCAAGGAGCTATGAGCTTGCACTTGAAGGTCTCTTTGTTCAGCAACACTCCACAGGATCTTACTGCTAAATGTATAATTCTGGGCAATCCAAGATGGAGGACAGGAAAAAGTTGCAGCTGTAAGTGTTGCTGCTTTTTTGAGGTATTATCAGTGTTGGAGCTGATTTCCTCGAATTCTAGGAACAGTAGTTGCTGTTTAAGAATCTGTTGCATTGTTTTAGAACTTTTGGGGAATGAAAGATCAAAGCAACAGCACTTTAAGAAAGGAGGAAGTCAGACAAAGGCAGTGGTGGGACCACATGGGAAGCGGTTCAGTGTTGGAGTGCGATCTAGAAGGTTGAGGTACTGAGACTAATTTTCCATTCAGCTGAGGCAGTGCCTGTGGGGGAAATGCTCCAAATGAGGAACTGCTGAGGTTAATTGCAGCTCGTCATGCCAAGGAAAGTTTCTCAAACGGGGAGCTTCTTGCAAATCACAACTCCCCTGCTCCGAGAGAGGCTAGATCTCAAGGGACAGAAGAAATCAGGTTTCTGTTCTCCCATTTGAAAGCTTGTATCGTTCAATTCTGTCTTGACGCTACTTAATTTGAGTTAACTTATGAGATCCTTAATACACGTGACAGGGCATAATGTGATATTTTGCAATGTGACTGACTACATGTGGACTTTTGCTCAGAGAGAAAGTTTACTTGCCTTTTCCTCACTGAGTTTAGCTTGTTTTTAAAAAAAACTCTCTCAAGGTATGGTAGGATTGTACATTTTCCACAACTCAGAAGGTTTGGACAGAATATTCAATGCAGGGCTTTTCTTCATGTCTCTCAGGAAATAGTTCAGGAAGGTGGACTTGTCTTGTTTGGAGTTAAAAAAAAGACATTCTATGGAGACAAGTGGTAAGGGATTCAAATGTCAGGGCAGCGTGTCAAAACTTTGGGAAACTGGGCACTGGAAGATCCGTGAAACAGAACTCTTTTTCTGCAAATAGTTGTAATAAATTAACAGGCAGGCCTTAAAATATTCCTGGTTTGATTGCACTCAGTGGTGCAATCATTCATTCAATTACAGAGAAGCTATTGAGGGGGGTGGGGGCAGGGGGTTTCCAGTTGAATGGGCTTTGGGATTGTTGAGAAAGTAATGCTGTTCGACATCTTATTGAAAATGCAAAAATTATTCAACTGAATGATTTTCAAAAGTTACCAGGGCAACAAAGCCAGTTTAAATAGAGTCTCTACAGTGTGGTAGCAGATCATTCGGCCCATTGAGTCAACACTGACCCTCTGAAAAGTGCCCCACCCAGACCAACCTCCCTACCCTATCCCTGTAACCCAGCATTTCCCCATGGCTAATCCACCCAGTCCGCATATCCCTGGACACTATGGGACAGTTTAGGTGATTTCCGCCCTGGTGTGAGGATGATGACTTCGTACAGCAGTCTTTTTCTTTCATTCTCATTGCTGAGCCTTGAAGGTGCATGATTAAATGAGCAGGACAGTGAGATGAGGTGGGTGGAAAGTTGGTGGGGGCGGGGGGGGTCAAACATTTATATTTAATATTGTAATATCTCGATGGTTCTCATCCTCAGAGTTCAGCAACCGGCCCAGCCCCCCTTTCATCGCCACATCCAGGTCAGACACCACCAGAGGGAGCGGGTCCACGGAGCCTTCACGTGGAGATAGTAGCCACGATGTGACAGCTGGTAACTCCGATCCTTGGGCCACTCCAGCAACTCTGAGAGACAACCTGCCAAAGGAGGAGGAGGAGAGTTTCCAGGATAGTCCAGCCCAGAAATTTTCCAAGAGTCTTTCTAGGGGAACCAGGGAGGTTGGCCAGTGTAGAAATACTGTGTTTGGATGCCAGCAGCCAGAGGAAGAGTTAGGGGATGTCCTTGCTTCCAAATTCTTGGAGCTGCAGCAGAGTGGGTTCCACATGCTGCACAGAGACCTGATGCAGCTGCAAGAAACCTTGGGAGAAGGAATCGATAGTTTTTCCCGGAAATTAGGCAAGAGACTGGTCAGGCTGTCTAGCCAGATGTCAGTTTTGGTCGAGCTCCTGCGCTATGTCACTGCTGTTCTAGTGCCCAGTCCTGCTGAGCAAATCTCCGTCGCCTGTCAAACTGTTAACGAGGAGGTTCACGACACATTTGGGACCGTGCCTAACCTCACCTCCAGCCCACCATTGGCTTGGCCAGAGGCCACAAACAGCAGGGCACCTACCGGTCCTTTGCTGTCAGCCACACTCAGGAAACGCCGGTCATCTGTGGCGACTAGGAGCATTGAAACACCTTCAAAGGTAGATAGAGCAGGCATATAAGAACAGAGGAGTGACTGGGGTGCAGGTTGAAGTCTCAAAACTTTTGTTAGTTCAGTGGAATTTGGACAGTTACTTTAGACTTGTTTTGGCCGACGTGATAATTTTATAATTTTGGAGAAAGAGGTTTGGCAAATGGGTTTGATCGTGGAGGCTGTTTTTGTGTTGTCATTTTGTTCAGCGGTTGAGAGCGGTGGATGTGAGAGGGTGCATCAATGCCACCCTGCTGCCGTTTGATTTCCTGGTCATTTGTTAGTTAAACAGAAGCGTGTGAGGAAATGGATTGCCTCGAGATGAATGATGTAAAATTCCGCAGCGTGTTTACTTCTCCTCTGAGAGAAAAAATAAAGTTCTTGGTTTTTGTTTCCCGTTAGGTGCCATTTTTAATAGGGGGAAAGGGCAGCAAAAGTGTGGAAACTGCGAACTTGGAAAATGCTTAAAAGGGAAGCCCCAAGGCTATTAGTGCATTGTCATTCCAGTGCACCATCTGAGAGAGAGGGGCAGGGAGTGAATTTTACTGTCGCAGTGCACTTGCTTTCGTGAGTTCCTGATGTTGCTCAGCCTATTGGGAGGAAATGCTGAGTGGGAAATATCTCCACAGGTAGAACATTGCAGAATGGACTAGTATCATTCTGAAGGCTGAATTGCTGGGCAGAAGCTATGAGACAAGATACCTGTGCATCTTCTCAGTTGATGACTGGTACATGTACAGAACCATTGCAGGGTGGAAAGTCAGAAGGAGAAAGGAGCTTAAAATGATGAGCTTAAGCTACCAATTTTTGTGTTTCCACCCGTGAAACAATAAATAGTCCTGCCAATGCAACTCCTCAGTTTGGTGTTATTTGTCTTGTTACACTACATACAAGCATGTCTAGGTTTACCTTAGAGTCATAGAGATGTACAGCATGGAAACAGACCCTTTGGTCCAACTCGTCCATGCCGACCAGATATCCTAAATTAATGTAGTCCCATTTGCCAGCATTTGGCCCATATACCTCCGCCAAGCCCTTCCTATTCATATTCCCATCCAGATTCCTGTTAAATGCTGTAATTGTACCAGCCTCCACCACTTCCTCTGGCAGCTCATTCCATACATGCACCACCCTCTGCGTGAAAAACTTGCTCTTTAAATCTTTCCCCTCTCACCTTAAACCTGCGCTCTTGAGTTTTGGGCTCCCATACCCTGGGAGAAAGATCTTGTCTGTTCCCTGCTATCCATACCCCTCATGATTTTATAACCTTTATAAGGTCACACCTCAACCTCTGACGCTCCAGGGAAAACAGCCCCAGCCTATTCAGCCTCCCTCTATAGCTCAAATCCTCCAACCCTGGCAACATCCTTGTAAATCTTTTCGGAACGCTTTCAAGTTTCATGACATCCTTCCGATAGCAGGGAGACCAGGATTGAACACAGTATTCCAAAGGAGAGGAGCAGGACTAAACAGCTTTTCAACAGGAAATTCCCTTATTGTTTAATGCCCTGGATGTGAGCAGAGAGAGTCCGGACTTAAATCAGCCCAGATCTAATAATGACACGAAACTGCCAATGATTGTTGTCATTGCTCCAAAGAAGCAGACAACAGTTTGGCATGAACGTAGAATAATATGAAATTTGCCAGGGAAGTGCCAAGCTCTTCCAGAGTGTGCATGGTTGAGGCACCCTCAGATTGCAGCTATGGAAATCAGAAGAATTGATGTGAAAACCTTGTTCCGAAAACCCTTGAAAAAGTTGTACCTTTTTGTACGAGGTGTAACTCGATTTTCAATAGCTTTGTCACTTCATAATTACCATCAACTTTATGGTACATCAAGTTTATCCATTAAACCATTTTGAAAGAAATAAAGTATATAATTTTCATTTTTTATAGTTTGTTTAGCCCAGCCAAATAACTGCAATGGGGCCAGTATCCAGGTCACCCTTTATTTATATGTGCACAGTACATGGACTCTGACCAGCCAGCTCAGAGCTAGTCCCTGGAGTGAGGAGAATCCCTGAGACTTCTTTTTATACCTTTCAGCCAGGACTCCGTGATTGGCCCAAGTTGACAGCCCCAACCAGGGAATCATACTCAGATCCACCTGGCCAACCTTGTTTCAATCATGACACTAAGTTTGGCTTCTCTGGTAATCCAATCCTTAATTAGCTTTGTTTCCAAATGAGATTTTATACTAAAAGTGAAGGATTTCAATTTCTCTTTTAACTTCCAGGCCTGCTGCATGCGGGCGCTGATTGGCTACTTGCCCTGTAGACATCATTGCTGCTGCAGGCCAGGAGATCCTCTTGACTGGACATCGGTTCGAACTGATGCTGGAAAGGCTCACTGATATCAGTGGATCTTTCTGGGTCAAATTTTAGGTCAGCAGTGAGTGCTCCTAGTTTTGCTGCTGACCCCAAAACCTAAGTCATCCTGTCACGCACTTGAGATCACATAGGTCAGAGTGCCCACTAAGAGCTGTGCGGGTGTGGAATCACGCAGCAGCCTGGAAGGTACAGAGTGCAAACGTTAATCTCCAATGAATAGTGTGCATGCTTGCCACCCAAAAAAAAGGTCGAGAACATGCATGCATCAACAAACATTGGGCCACCTACAGAAACTATAATCTGCGGGGAGCATTCTCTCAGATACATAACAGCGAGGAGTAGGTTGCCTGATGATGTTGGTCCATGAGCATGGTATGACTGCAAGCGAAGAATCTCTCATGAGGGAGGGTTACCCTCATTCATCTCTTTCCAATAGTCTTTGTGGACAGCTTAGGCTGGGCAAACAATCCTGTGGTCCACCTTCCATCCCCACCCAACCTTCCTTGTCAGGCAGTAAAAAAATGACAGCAGCTTTAAGGAGAATGATACTGATTTTAATGAGACATCAGTGAGGTGATGTGCGAAGGGTTTTATGATGGGCTATTCATTCAGCCGGTCCCTTCTCTTAAGTTTTCAGTCCAGCCACGTGATGTATCTAAGACTGGGACACCAACCACAGAGAGCCCGTGTCCTGACAAGAGGCGCACCTACTGCTGGGAAAGCTCCCTAATGAGGTGGGATCCACACCCTTCCCCCGCACCTCAAAGGGCAGCAATCCTGTACCGACCCAAACTGGGCCACTTCCCGCAGTGGGAAATTTTCTAAATGGGGGTCACAACCCGACCAATACGTGGCCCTTCGATGGGAGACAACTCAGAATCTGCCCCGAACGAATCTGGGTGACTTCCCGGAAGTGGAAGGTCTGAACTGCAGGGAGAGGCTGTATAGGCTGAGGCTGTTTTCCCTGGAATGTTGGAGGCTGAGGGGTGACCCTTTAGAGGTTTATAAAATGATGAGGGGTATGGATATGATAAATAGCCAGGGTCCTTTTTTCCCCGCTTGAGGGGAATCCAACACTAGAGTGGCATAGATTTAACATGAGAGGGGGAAGATTTAAAAGGGACCTAAGGGGAAACCTTTTCATACAGAGGGTGGTGCATGAATGGAATGTGCTGCCAGAGGAAGTGGTGGAGGCTGGTACAATTACAACATTTAAAAGGCATCTGGATGGGTGTATGAACAGGAAGGGTTTAGAGGGATGGGGGCCAAATGCTGGCAAGTGGGACTAGATGAACTTAGGATGTCTGGTCAGCATGGACATGTTAGACCAAAGGGTCTGTTTCTGTGCTGTATAGCTCTATGATTCTAAGCATTGACAATTTGATCTCTCGGTTGTATTTTGTTGAGTGGCAACTCAGAGCAGTGTTACTGAGACCGGGATGCCTGGTCCTTAGGTATACCCAAGTGTCTGGCAAACCTTTCTTGGCGAGTAGAGCTTCAGTAACCTGTCTAATCTGGAAGATTGTCCACTACTTATGGACCATGCAACACATGACCTGGAGAAAACCTCTAGGACCCCTTTTTTTTTCAGAGAACCCCACTTTGAGATTCCCGCTGCCCTACATTTGACTTAAATTGACTTAAATAAACAACGTGGTAGCAGTGCATCTTTTTGTAAGAGGTGGAAATAAAGTAATTTGAACCAAAATGTATGCATTGATCAAAAGGCAAGAGTAACAGTTATTTCAGATAATGTACAACTTTAAAAAACCTTCCTCTTGAATTGTCTGGAACAGCTGCTTTGAATTCATAACTCGGGAGCAATAACTGAGAAAAAATAATTTTGCAATTCTGCTTCTGTTGTTGGAATCTGGTCGACCAATAGAGTAAGCGATTAGTGTTTCAGAATATGGTGTCTGTCATCCGTAGAGAAAGACCTAACATGACAGTCAGTTCAGCTGTCATTGCATTGCATGCTTCTCATCGGACAGTCAGTGGGCTGAATGGCCTCCTGCACTGTGACGATTCAGCGCATCCATGTCAGACAGCTAACTGTGCTGGCGGACGGTCTGAAACGTAAAAGATCAAAAGCGTCTGGAACACAACAGTCGAGAAACCTCAGCCTGTTCGCAGACACTCCTTGTTCCGATTACAGACTAGAAAGTGTTTTCTTCTGCGGAGGGATGCATGATTCAACATGTGTGCTGCTGACAGCAGTCAGGACCCTGGGGAGGCCAGTGGTGAACAAATACTTTGTGTTTGCCCTCAATGATTCTGTGTGTCAAAGAGAAAAAGGTACAGCGTGTTGGAGGCAGCTTTCTTAGTTCAGCTGTTACCTGTTTTGATGCAGTTTGACATATAACTTGCCCAATTACATCACTTTAGGAACTGTTAATTCAGAGAAAGGCAACATTGAGCTGCTGAAGGTGGAGCTTGGCACGCCGTCACTGCTGGTGAAATAGACACAGATCTGTGTTTATATAGTGTTATTCCACACCTCTCAGAAATATACTAGACCTCCCCACCCTACTGAATTACACATGAAGTGGAATGGCTCCGTAAGCAGGCTGATGCAGTGAATAATTTTCACATGTCAGTGTTTTACAAGTAACTGGTTTATCTGTTGGCTGTATGTGGTGGTGCTGACTGAGGTACGGTACAGGAATGCTGTTCCTCATTACTGTTGTCATTAACATCAATCTAAACCAGGGCAACAGTCAACTTGAAGTCTTAGTGGACATTCAGTATGCAATAAGAGCTAGGAGCAAATTACTGCACATGCTGGAATTTGTACTGAACAAAAAACACTGGAAATCACAGTGCGTCAGGCAGAGAGAGCAAGCTAACCTTTCAAGTCTCAACTCTTCATCAGAGCTGACATGAAGTGTAATGGGGTGGGGGAGGGGTTGCTGAGTGAGAAAGGGTGCTGATAGTGACCCGGTAAAAGAGCCAACCAGAATCCCTGTCAGAGGGAAGAGCAAAGCCTCTTCAAGGCCTTCCTTGAAGAGACATGGTAGTCGATTAAACACAACATACAATCAAATTGTTGCAGATGCTGGAATCTGTGTTCAAAACAAAAACAAAATGCTAGAAATCACTGCGGGTCAGCAAGATGAGACCATTCAGCCCCTCAAGCCTGCTCCGCCATTTAATACAATTGTGGCTGAACTCACCTTGAGCTCAACTCCACTTTACTGCCCTTTAGCCCGTTACTAATTAAAAATCCACCTCCTTACATTTACTCAACGACCATGACCCCACCCCCCATCACCAAACCATCGTCTCCCAGACCATACAGAACCTCATCACCTCAGGAGATCTCCCACTCACAGCTTCCAACCTCATAGTCCGGGAATCCCGCACTGCCCTATTTTACCTCCTTCCCAAGATCCATAAACCTGACCACCCTGGCCGACCCATTGTCTCAGCATGCTCCTGCCCCACTGAACTCATCTCTACCTACCTTGACACTGTTCTATCCCCCTAGTCCAGGAACTCCCCACATACGTTCGAGACACCACCCACGCCCTCCACCTCCTCCAAGACTTCCGTTTCCACGACCCCCAACGCCTGATCTTCACCATGGATATCCAATTCCTCTACACCTCCATCCACCATGACCAAGGCCTCCAAGCCCACCGTTTTTTCCTCTCCAGACGTCCCCAACAGTACCCTTCCACCGACACTCTCATTCATTTGGCCGAACTGGTCCTTACCCTTAACAATTTCTCCTTTGAATCCTCCCACTTCCTCCAGACCAAAGGGATAGCCATGGGCACACGTATGGGCCCCAGCTATGCTGTCTCTTTGTTGGCAAAGTAGAGCAGTTCATCTTCTGTAATTACACCAGCACCATTCCCCACCTCTTCCTCTGCTACATTGATCACTGCATTGGCGCCACCTCGTGCTCCCGCGAGGAGGTTGAGCAATTCATCAACTTCACCAACACATTTCACCCTGACCTTAAATTTACCTGGACCATCTCTGACACCTCCCTCCCCTTCCTGGACCTCTCCATCTCCATTAATGACGACCGACTTGACACTGACATTTTTTACAAACCCACTGACTCCCACAGCTACCTGGATTACACCTCTTCCCACCCTACCTCTTGCAAAAATGCCATCCCGTATTCCCAATTCCTCCGCCTCCGCCGGATCTGCTCCCATGAGGACCAGTTCCACAACAGAACACACCAGATGGCCTCCTTCTTTAGAGACCGCAATTTCCCTTCCCACGTGGTTAAAGATGCCCTCCAACGCATCTCGTCCACATCCCGCACCTCCGCCCTCAGACCCCACCCCTTCAACCGTAACAAGGACAGAACGCCCCTGGTGCTCACCTTCCACCCTACCAACCTTCACATAAACCAAATCATCCGCCGATATTTCTGCCACCTTCAAACAGACCCCACCACCAGAGATATATTTCCCTCCCCACCCCTTTCCGCCTTCCGCAAAGACTGTTCCCTCCGTGACTACCTGGTCAGGTCCACGCCACCTACAACCCATCCTCCCATCCTGGCACTTTCCCCTGCCACCGCAGGAACTGTAAAACCTGCGGCCACACCTCCTCCCTCACCTCTATCCAAGGCCCTAAAGGAGCCTTCCACATCCATCAAAGTTTTACTTACACATCCACTAATATCATTTATTGTATCCGTTGCTCCCGATGTGGTCTCCTCTACATTGGGGAGACTGGACGCCTCCTAGCAGAGCGCTTTAGGGAACATCTCTGGGACACCCACACCAATCAACCATACCGCCCTATAGCCCAACATTTCAACTCCCCCTCCCACTCTGCCGAGGACATGGAGGTCCTGGGCCTCCTTCACCGCCGCTCCCTCACCACCAAACGCCTGGAGGAAGAACGCCTCATCTTCCGCCTCAGAACACTTCAACCCCAGGCCATCAATGTGGACTTCAACAGTTTCTTCATTTCCCCTTCCCCCACCTCACCCTAATTCTAAACTTCCAGCTCAGCACTGTCCCCATGACTTGTCCGGACTTGTCCTACCTGCCTATCTCCTTTTCCACCTATCCAGTCCACCCTCTCTTCCCTGACCTATCACCTTCATCCCCTCCCCCACTCACCCATTGTACTCTGTGCTACTTTCTCCCCACCCCCACCCTCCTCTAGCTTATCTCTCCACGCTTCAGGCTCACTGCCTTTATTCCTGATGAAGGGCTTTTGTCCGAAACGTGAATTTCGAAGCTCCTTGGATGCTGACTGAACTGCTGTGCTCTTCCAGCACCACTAATCCAGAATCAGTGTACCAATGTCCACCACACTTGGGTTAGTGACTTTCACAAACTCAGTAGTGGCTCAATTAGTAGCCTCTGGTGTCACAAGTGTCTAGGTCCCACTTTGGTGACTGGCTGCAAATACCAAAGCTGACAGTCCCTGTGCAGGACTGAGAGAGCGCTGTCTTTTAGAGGAGACGATAAACCAAATTGCTCAACACCATCTTATGAGGCTGTGTAGGATCCTCCGGTACTGTCTCACAAAAGAGGCAGGGAGGTTCTCCTTCATGTCCTGTGGCCAATACTTATCCCTCAATCAACTTTTTTAAATTTCAAAAATACACTTTATACATAAAAATATCTTTATGTACATACATAGTCACTAATGCACTCCAGTTCTGTACAGTATCACACAAAAACAAACATTGGAGTTTGACTTTATCCAACAAAAAAAACCAAAGGCATCTCCTACTTGTACAAAATTATATTTACATGCATTTGAGGCATGGGATATCTGGTAACTGAATGGACCCCCATTTAACTTCAGCAGAAAGACCTTAGACAGTAGTTGCCTCAAGTTTTAGTACATCCCTCATCATATTGTCCTGGACCTTGGAATGTTCCAATTTGCAACACTCAGTCGAGACCAACAAGCTTCAGGTAGTTCAAAGACAAAATAAACTGCAGAGGCTGGAATCCAAGGTGGACAAGCAGGAGGCTGGAAGAACATGGCAAGCCAGACAACATCAGGAGGTGGAGAAGTCAATGTTTTGGGTGGGGGGGGTGGGGGGGGGGGGGGGGGGGGGGGGGTGGTTACCCTTCGAACATCCGAAACGTTGACTTCTCCGCTCTTGATGTTGCTTGGCTTGCCGTGTTCTTCCAGCCTCCTGCTTGTCTATCTCAGGCAGTCCAAAGAGCACCTTGGACCGAGTTGATGATCCTCCAGGCGCAGTTGATGTTTGTCTTGGTGTGCATCCCGGGGAACAGACTGGAGATCACAGAGCTGCTCAGGATGAACCTTGACAAGAACGACTGCTTCTTATCCCTCAATCAACAGCACAGAGATCTGGTCATTATCTTATCTTGCTGGTGGTGGGAGTGTGCAAATGAGCTGCTGTGTTCCCTCCATGAGAACAGTAACTGTGCTTCAAAAGTACTTAGTTGGCTGTTGGGTGCTTTGAGATGACTGGTAGTCTGGAAAGACACTGTATAAAGGCCAGTCTTTTTGCTGGCATTGTCCCTGCAGGCGAGAAAGGTCATCAGGTTTGGGAGGAGTTTTGAAGAGCTGCCACTGTGCATCTTTTGAGCAGCAATTATTGTAAATCCTATGATGATTAAAGACACTCAATGGGTACATGTACACACATCTTAAAAGGCAAATGGAAAAATAAAGAATACAGCTGTAAAAGGACTACTGGGTGACATGGTGGCTCAGTGGTTAGCACTGCTGCCTCACAGCGTCAGAGACCCAGGTTCGTTTCCAGCCACAGGTGGAGTTTGCACGTTCTCCCCTTGTCTGCATGGGGACAGTTGCCTCCCACAGTCCAAATATGTGTAGGTTAGGATGGATTGGCCATGCTAAATTACCCATAGTGTTCAGGGGTGTGCAGGTTAGGGTGGAGTGGCCGTGCTAAATTACCCCATAGTATTCAGGGATGTGCAGGTTAGGGTGGATTGGCCATGCTAAATTCCCCATAGTGCCCAGGGATGTGTAGGTTAGGGTGGATTGGCCATGCTAAATTACCCATAGTGCTCAGGGATGTGTAGGTTAGGGTGGATTGGCCTTGCTAAATTACCCATAGTGTTTAGGGATGTGCAGGTTAGGGTGGATTGGCCTTGCTAAATTACCCCATTGTGTTCAGAGGTTGTGTAGGTTAGGGTGGATTGGCCGTGCTAAATTACCCATAGTGCCCAGGGATGTGCAGGTTAGGGTGGATTGGCCGTGATAAATTACCTATAGTGCCCAGGGATGTGCAGGTTAGGGTGGATTGGCCGTGCTAAATTGTCCCATAGTGTTCAGGAATGTGCAGGTTAGGGTGGATTGGCTGTGCTAAATTACCCATAGTGCTCAGGGATGTGCAGGTTAGGGGGGATTGGCTGTGCTAAATTGTCCCATAGTGTCCAGGGATGTGCAGGTTAGGTGCTTTGTCGGGGTAAATGTAGAATAATAGGGTAGGGGAATGGGTCTGGGTGGGTTACTCTTTGGCGGGTTGCTGTAGGCTTGTTTGGCCAAGGGGCCTGTTTCCATACTGTAAGGATTCTGTAATGATTCTATCCTACATAGAGAGGCATTGAAAACTGAAACATAATAAGTGTTAATGAGTCTACGCAAACTGTTTGTTCGAGCACAATTTGGATACTGTGCATAGTAATGGATACCCACAATAAAAAGACTGTGGAATGTCATGGATTCTCAGAGTATGACTGCCAGAATGAGAGGATGTAGCAATATGAGGGAATTGGAAAAGACTTGCTATGCATTCAGTGGAGCAGGGAACTTTAACATAGCTTTTATAGTCTGCAAAGACACCAAATGAAAGGGGCAATAGAAGCACATTTGGTTGTGACTATTGAAGGAGATTTGGATAAATGCCTGAAATAGATGATAATTTCAGAGCAACGCATAAAGCTGTGGTATCGGGTAGAAGATACAAAAGCTCAAACATATGCCAACAGGTTCAAGAACAGCTTCTCCCCTGCTGAATGGACCTCTCCAAGTTCATGTTTAATGTTAATTTTGTTTTTTGCGCACCTTCGTTGCAGCTGTAACTTTGTCTTCCTCGTTTTGTTCAGTCACCCTATGATCCTTGTATGTCATGATCTGCCTGTAACTGCAAGCAAAACAAAACTTTGTTATGTGTGGCGATAATAAATCAAATCAAATCAAAGGGTTGGGGCCAATGAATCATAGAGTCATACAGCACAGAAATGGAGAGTTCAGCCCAACTTGTGCATGCTGTTCAGGTTTCCTAAACTGAACTCTTCCTGCGTTTGGCCCATATCCCTCTAAACCTTTCCTGCCCATGTACCCATCCAGACACCTTTTAAATGTTGTAATTGTGCCAGCCTCCACCATTTCCTCTGACGTTTCATACTCGCATCACCACCTGTGTGAAAAAGCAGCCCCTCATGTCCCTTTTAAATCTTACCACCTCTCACCTTAGTCATGTGCCCTCTCGTTTTGGTCTCCCCTACCCTGGGGAAAAGACTTTGGCTATTCACCTCATGAGGCAAATTGAATATCTAGCATAGTCATAGTTAAAAATCACAAACACACCAGGTTGTAGTCCAACAGGTTTAATTGGAAGCACTAGCTTTCGGAGCGCTGCTTCTTCATCAGGTGGTTAGTGGAGCAGCGTTCCCAAACCTAGTGCTTCCAATTAAACCTGTTGGACTATAACCTGGTGTTGTGCGATTTTTAACTTTGTACACCCCAGTCCAACACCGGCATCTCCAAATCATAGCATAGTCATGACCATCAAGGATAATGTGCACTAGAGTGAGACTTGCAATCAAAGTTTTTCTGACTCAGAGGCAACCGTGCAGCCAAGCTGACACAGTGCCAAGGCTGCACCTACCAGCTTATTTGTTTTACTCAAGACGAAAGTGTTTCTGTAAGAGCTAAACTGGCCTTCGCAGCTTCTGGCAAGTCAAGAGTTGACTTCTTTTACAGGCAAGGCTGGACTGGTCTTAATTGATGAGGTTGGACAATCATCACTGCTGTGTGAAGGCTTCAGTTCTCCCACTGTGCTGCAGGCAAGGCTGGACCAGCCATCACGGAGTGCAAACTGATATTTACGTAGCGCCTTTCGCACCGGCATGGGAATATTGCGAAAAAGAAATGCCAGGGCCCTTATGTTTGTTTTGAAGCGTACTGTCTGGGTGGCATGGTGGCTCAATGACTCAGTGGTTAACACTACAACCTCACAGTGCTATTGGTTCGGGTTTGATTCTAGCCTCAGGTGACTGTCTGTGTGGAGTTTGCACGTTCTCCCCGTGTCTGCATGGGTTTCCTCCCGCAGTCCGAAGATGTGCAGGCTAGGGTGGATTGACCATGTTAAGTTGTCCCATAGTGACCTGGAAAGCGCAGCTTAGGAGTATTGGCTACGGGAAATTATCCTATAATGGGCAGGCTAGATGGATTAGCCATCTGGTTTTGCTTTTATTGGTTAGAGGGATTGAGTTTCGGAGCCATGAGGTCATGTTGTAGCTGTACAAAACTCTGGTGTGGCCGCACTTGGAGTATTGTGTACAGTTCTGGTCACCGCATTCTCGGAAGGATGTGGAAGCATTGGAAAGGGTTCAGAGGAGATTTACCAGGATGTTGCCTGGCATGAAAGGAAGGACTTATGAGGAAAGGCTAAGGGTCTTGAGGCTGTTTTCGTTAGAGAGAATAAGAGGTGACTTAAAAGAGGTATACAAGATGATCATAGGGTGGACAGTGAGGACTTTTTTTTCTTCAGATGGTGATGGTTAGCACGAGGGGACATAGCTTTAAATTGAGGGGTGACAGAAATAGGACAGATGTCAGAGATAGGTTCTTTACTCAGAGGGTAGTAAGGGCATGGAATGCCCTGCCTGCAACAGTAGTGGACTCGTCAACTTTAAGGGCATTTAATTGGTCATTGGATAACCACATGGATGATGGAATAGTGTAGGTTAGATGGACTTTAGCTTGGTTTCAAAGATCGGCGCAACATCGAGTGACAATGGGATATCAGGGTTACTGGAATGGGATTGTGTTTGGGTGGAATGCTCTTGAGAGAGTTGGTGTGGACTTGTTGGGCTGAATGGCCTGCTTCCACACTGCGGGGATTCTATGACCCCGACTGTAAGCAGGTCACACAGCAACCAGCGTGTGAACAACAACGATCCACAGACTGTTGAAGAGTTTTTAAGTTAGTTATTACCCATTCCAAATGTCCACAGTGGGGAGATGCTGGCCTAGAATAATGTCACTGGACTGATAATCCTTCGGCCCTGGCTAATGCTCCGGAAACATGAGTTCGAATCCCACCAAGGCAGGTGGAGGAATTTTCAATTAATAAATCTGAACTTGAGAAGTTAGTCTCAGCAATGGTGACTTATGAAACCTTCCTACAGACCAATTTGGTTGACCAGTGTCTCTTTAGGGAGGGAAATTGCTATCTTTGTCCAGTCTGGCCCGTACGTGACTCCAGTCCACAGTGACGTGGTTGGCTCTTAATCTCAGCTCTCTGAAGTTGTCAGTTGAGCCACTCAGTTCACAGGGTGATTGCGGACGTGTACAGACTTGTTGGCAGTGCCCATATCCCATGAAATAATAGAGAAAAAAAGACATTGGAGTGAGCAGATGGTCCTCTGTTTACCTTCTCATCAGAAGGGCAGTGGTCTCAATAATAAGGGCGTTCTGGATTATCAGCATGGATTAAGGGGAATGTGTAATGGGCGGCACGGTGGCACAGTGGTTAGCACTGCTGCCTCACAGCGCCAGAGATCCGGGTTCAATTCCCGCCTCAGGCGACTAACTGTGTGGAGTTTGCACGTTCTCCCCGTGTCTGCGTGGGTTTCCTCCGGGTGCTCCGGTTTCCTCCCACAGTCCAAAGATGTGCAGGTCAGGTGAATTGGCCATGCTAAATTGCCCGCAGTGTTAGGTAAGGGGTAAAGGTAGGGGTATGGATGGGTTGCGCTTCGGCGGGGCGGTGTGGACTTGTTGGGCCGAAGGGCCTGTTTCCACACTGTAAGTAATCTGATCTAAAAAACACAGACAATTTTATTTAAAGGGAGAGCAGTCTTGAGGGGGCTAAATGGCCTATTCCTGATCCAAATTCATATGTTTGTGAGTCCCAAAGAGGAATTTAAATTCACGCCCTTTTATTCAGTGTTACCAACCTGCTGAACTTGTCTGTCTGATTTTGCAAAAGCTTAAAGTTTTTGGATCATGTGTAGAATGTGCACTGACTTTACAAAATGCAGAACGCTAAGCCAGCAACCTTATAGCAAAGCTAAACGTTTGAATCAGTTGCGGTTTGAAATATTTTAAATGCTGAATTACAGTTTTACTCTCAGATTTATGGTCATTCTGTAACTCTTTAGTGGACTGCTTTCTGACGATCTCAGTCACTACCAAATCTGCACTACATATTGAACTCAGAATTTTTTTGATCAACCGTTTTGGACAGGTTGTGACATACCCCTGTGGCAGGTGGAACCTGAACCTCAGAGAAATCCACACTATCAGTACACCAGGGGTGGCAAAGTGGCTCAGTGGTTAACCTTGCTGCCTCACAGCACCAGGGACCCGGGTTCGATTACAGCCTCGGGCGACTGTCTGTGTGGAGTTTGCACGTTCTCCCCCTGTGTCTGCGTGGGTATCCTCCTGGTGCTCCAGTTTCCTCCAACGGTTTAGAGATGTGCAGGTTAGGGTGGACTAGCCGTATTAAATTGCCCATAGTGTAGGATAGTCCATTAGCTATGGGGAATTCAGGGTTACAGGGATGGGGTAGGGGGGAGTGGGTGTGGGTGAAATGCTGTTCAGAGGATCACTAAGGACATGATGGGTTGAATGGCCTGTTGTGAGACTCTGTGATGAACACTATTGAGGATCATTTACACTTCACAATTCACCCTACGATATCAAGGCCTGAGTTAATTCACTCCTGATCTTTGGTCTCCATGGTGAAGGTTGGCTAGCATTTCTCTCTCAGTTTTCTTCCTCTCCCCTTCAACTCCCTCCCACATTCCTTTTCACAAGCACCAACTTTGTGGAAGGAGCTCCTCAAAGTGGCTTCTCTTTCAGAGGGCTTACACTCTGAACCAGCTGTGTGACCACAGGAAAGTCAGACTTAGAGAACTCTGAGGGAATATCGACAATAATCTGCCTGTGTGGAGTTTGTATGTTCTCCCCCGTGTGGGTTCCAAAGATGTGCAGATTAGGGTGGATTGGCCGTGCAAAATCGCCCCATAGGTTCAGGGGCTGTGCAAAGTTGACAAACGGGAGACTAGAAGAACACAGCAAGCCAGGCATCATCAAGATGTGGAGAGGTCAACGTTTCGGGTATAACCCTTCTTCAGGACTAAATGTGAGGTTGGGGGGAGCTACAGATGAAAGGGGGTGGGGGTGGGGAGAGTAGCAGGATGGTGAGGTAGTGACAGATGAACGCAGGTGGTGAGTACGACCTGGTTGGTCGATGGGAGGGATGAAGTGGGTTAGCCATGGGAAATGCAGGGTTATGTGGTAAAGGGGTGTGGATCTGGCTGGGATGCTCTTTGGAGGTTCGGTGTGGATTCAATGGGCCAAATGGCCTGCTTCCGCCCTGCCAGGATTCTATTCTATGAAGCCTCTTTTCAAGAAAGAGAGTCCAATGCAGTGCTCCTTCAAGTCTTTGCACCGTCTTGGATTTTAAGCACTGCAGAGGGACTTGAACCTAAGATCCTGTGATTCATGAGGCAAGAACATTGGATAGCAAGCCTATCATTTGTAATGGTAAAAACAAGGACTGCAGATGCTGGAAACCAGAGTCTAAATTAGAATGGTGCTGGAAAAGCACAGCAGTTCAGGCAGCATCCGAGGCGCAGGAAAATCGATGTTTCGGGCAAAAGCCCTTCATCAGGAATACAGGCAGAGAACCTGAAGGGTAGAACCGCTGCTCCCTCACCACCAGACGCCTGGAGGAAGAACGCCTCATCTTCCGCCTCGGAACACTTCAACCCCAGGGCATCAATGTGGACTTCAACAGTTTTTTCATTTCTCCTTCCCCCACCTCACCCCAGTTCCAAACTTCCAGCTCAGCACCGTCCACATGACTTGTCCTACCTGTCTATCTTCTTTTCCACCTATCTACTCCACCCTCGCCCCCCCGATCTATCACCTTCATCCCCTCCCCCACTCGCCTATTGTACTCTTTGCTACTTTCTCCCCACCCTGCTCTATCATTTGTAATAGGGGACTCTGCCACTACATCACTATAGATTCAACAATGCAAGTAGCTGAAGTCTCCAAGGTCTGTAGTCAGGTAGTGAATAACCTAGAGGTTACAACAAGTACGTGTTCCCAGTAGTGACCTGTTTCAGGTGATCCGAGGTAAGATGGAGACAGATCTTTGGTAACCTCAGGACGTAGTGATGATATCATGAGCATGTTTCTTGAAGACCAATTATTCATTGAAAGATGTATCATAAACATATGGATGATAATTGAAGGTTAGATGGGCTTCAGATTGGTTTCACTGGTCGGTGCAACATCGAGGGCCGAAGAGCTTGTACTGCGCTGTCATGTTATGTGTTCTATATGTTCTATAACATGAAGCACAGTTGACAAAACCCCAGCTCACGGTTGTAACTAAACCAGTTTTACCCCTGTTGTAAGCAGGGCTTAGGCCTGAAGTCAGAACACTTCTCTGAACAAAACAACAAGCCATTTCATACAGAAGCACAGCCATCTGCTGGCAGGAGTGTAGTACCATTGCAGCAAAAATTAACTTGCTATTTTTTGGCCAAATTAAAAAGGCAAACACTTTAGAGTAGAGGACTAGTCTCTTTTAACTACCTTCCACTGATTTATGAGCACAAGGAAAGGGCAACATGCACTCTTATTTTGATTTTACGAACTGAATTTCTCACCGGCCTGCCTTTTCCCTTACGACTCGTCAGTGTGCAATTATGAATGTGACCACTTGAGTGTGGTTTCTGCCCACTTTTGTTCCGGCTCACTGACATGTTGTTAGGGCATCAGGAAGGAAGTCGCCAGGCATTATAAATTCGGAGAACAGTTTCCTTCCTTGAAGGATGAGGGGCATCATCTTTAAAACAAAAGTGCACAAAGCAAACTGCACTGCATAACTTTTACTTAGAACTCAAATAAAAGGCTTTGCACTTTCGAATAAAGCAGAACGCCTTATGCATACGTCTTAGGTCAGGCGAATTATGCCACCAGAAACCAAGTGCTAGATTAACTCTGCGTGTGGGGGTGGATAGCTCAGTTGAGTAGAGTCTGGTGCAGGAAAATGCCAAAGGTACTAGTTCCAGCGTTGCACTGTCCGAGATAGCTCATGCAGACCCGCTACTTAACTTGTCCCATGTTTGGAGTATTGTACAAATAAATGTCTTTCTCTCTCTCTCATGGAGTGAGATGCCTATGGTCCTTTGTGTCCAAGGCTAATTACCTTATCTGTTGTGGTGTGACATATTGCATCATGGAAAACAGAGAAAAGAAGAGAGGAGGTCCCAAGTGTTGCAGTCGAGTAAATGTGTGTGCAATGCTGATATGCATCCATGTTACAATATTGCATGAACAGCCTTCAATGAGAAGCTTATTGGGCTCTTGGGATACTTGTTTCACTGCTGCAGATTGGCCACTGTATCTTCAAGACCCAAGCTTTGGAATTTTCTCCTTAAACCTCTCCTGTTCCTCTACCTAGAGTCATAGAATCATACAGCATGGAAACAGACCCTTCAATCCAACCAGTCCATGCCGACCATAATCCCAAACTTAACTCGTTCCACCTGGTTGCGCGTAGCCCATATCCTTCCAAACATTTCTGCACTTACCTAAATGTCTTTTAAAGGTTGTAACTGTGTCTGCATCCACCACTACCTCAGGAAGTTCATTGCACACATGAAACGCTCTCTGTGTAAAAAAAGTTGCCTCTCATGTCTTTTTTTAAATCTTTCTCCTCTCACCGTAAAAATATACCCCCTAAACTTGAAATCCCCTACCCTTGGGAAAAGACAATGCCATTCACCTTATCTATGCCCCTCATGATTTTACAAACCTCTGTAAGGTTATCCCTCAACTTCCTACACTCCAGTGAAAAAATTCCCAGTCTATCCAGCCTCTCCTTATAACTCAAACCTCCTCTCCTTTACAACACAGCTCCATCATATCTACCTGTGTGATCACATTTTTTGGTTACCTCTCCTAATGTTGCCTTTTGTAGCTCATCTCAGAAATCATAGAATCCTCTACAGTGTGGAAGCAGGCTAACTGGCCCAACAAGTCCACAACGATCCTCCAAAGAGTATCCCACCCAGACCTCGGCTCAGTGTTAAATTTTTAATTCATTTACTGGTTGAGAACATTACTGGCTATGCCAGTATTTACTGCCCAACCCTAATTGCCTAGAGAATGGATAAGATATGAGTGTGGAGTCACGTGTAGGTCAGACCAGGTAAGGACGGCAGTTTCCCTCCCTAATGACATGAGCAAGCAAGCTTTGCCCTGACAATGATCATCATTAGAGTCTTAATTCCAGACTTTTATTGAATTCAAATTCTACCATCTGCTGGGACAAGATTCAAACCTTACTTGGGCCTCTGGATTAACAGTTGAAAAGTGTGGTGCTGGAAAAGCGCAGCAGGTCAGGCAGCATCCGAGGAGCAGGAGCTGATGAAGAGCTTATGCTTGAAACCGCAACCCTCCTGCTCCTTGGATGCTGCCTGACCAGCTGTGCTTTCCCAGCACCACACATTTCGACTCTGATCTCCAGCATCTACAGTCCTCACTTTCTCCCCTCTGGGATTAACAGTCCAGCGATAATAACACACGACCATTGTCATCTCCCTGTTAATTTGTCGAGTTGTCTTGGGACGTTTTGCTGCATTTAATTGCTGTGGGGATGCTTGTCATTTGTTGTTTCTTTAAGTGCTGTGTCTCCGGTGTCAGCCAACAATCCTCATCCTTTAAGACCTTTGGCAGGTGGGTGACCTTGTTTTCAGGCCTTTGCCAAAGCTGAAAGTTGGCTGTGCCTTGTCATGGCCAGATTTGCCTTCCTATCTCCCTCCCTTTCTTTCATCTGGAAGAAGAATCCTTGCTAATTCTTATAGTGGGCCAACAATTGGGGGTGATATAGTGGCTCAGTTTGGAGCACTGCTGCCTCACAGTGCTCGAGATCAGGGTTTGATTCCACTCTCAGGCGAGTGCCCTTCTCCCGCTGTCTGCATGGGTTTCCTCAGGGAGTTCCAGTTTCCTCCCACAGTCCAAAGATGTGCAGGTTTGAGTGGATGGGCCATGCTAAATTGCCCATGGTGTCCAGGGGCGTGCAGGCTGGGTAGATTAGCCATGGGAAATGCAAGGTTACCGGGATAGGATGGTGGGCTGGGTCTGGGTGGAAATGCTCTTCACAGGGGCATCGTGGTTACTCAGTGTGCCGAATGGCCTGCTTCCACAATGTAGGAATTCCACGAGTTGTCAAAATGTCACGTGGGCTTTGTAAAATCCTGCGCCAGGGGCAGGGCAGCCAGAGGAGCTGTAGCTGTTATTAACTCAATCGCTAGTTTCCTCGTTCATGGGCAAACATGATTGTTTACTAAAAGTGGCCTTCACTGATCCGCGCACTTTGTTTCCTTTCCAGATAAATATGTCGCCTGGGTTCAGTGCAGCAAGGAAAAGTGTGGGAAGTGGAGACGTTTGGAAGACAATGTGGATCCAGCGACTCTGCCAGATGACTGGGTGTGCAGTCAGAATCCAGGTACCGAGAAGTAAAAACAATCATGCTATTGCTCCTACTAGTCTGTCTTCCACAGGAGGCACAGTCAGCTGAAGGTCATCACTGAATCAATTTTTAACTATCATTGTCATAGCGCAGTGGGAACATTTCCGGCGTTAAAGGTGATAAAAAAATGCAGGCTGTTGTTGTCAAGCTGTTAAGGACAACCACCTGATGAAGGACCGGCACTCCCAAAGCTAGTGCTTCCAAATAAACCTTTTGGACTATAACCTGGTGTTGTGTGATTTTTAACTGTGTCCACCCCCAGTCCAACACCGGCACCTCCAAGCCATGTTGTTAAGCTGGGCGAACGAGAGACCCGAGAGATTCAAATTCGAATTAAAAAATGAATGCAAGAATTTTCATAAGAATTCTGAAAATGTTTTGACCTAGGTATGATTTTGAAGGCAAAAACCCTTGGGTTCATTCAAGGTCACATTGACTAATGCAGCACACACGGAGGTCATCGTACTTATGTTGAACCATTCATAGTACACTATCCCTTCTGTTCTTTCTGCAATAGCCCTGCAAATCTTTAAGCATCTCCTCAGATCTATTTTAAAAGTACTAATTTAATTTGCCTTCATTCCATTTTCAGGCTGCATTTTCCTGATCATAACAAGTCACTACACTGAAACATTCTCCTCACCTGCCCTCCAGCTCTTTTGCCACTTCCCCTAAATCTGGTTCCTCTGATTACTGACCTTCCTTGTCAGGAGGAAACAGTTTCTCTTAAATTACTCATTCGAAAACTCCTGAACATCTCTATTAAATCTATCCTCCCCCACCCGTAGCCTTTTCCCTTAGCTCCAAGGAGAATAATCTCCAGACTCTCCACATAGCTGGGATCCCTCACCCATAGATGCTGTGAAACTTGAAAAATTCAGAAAAGATTTACAAGGTTGTTACCAGGGTTGGGAGGGTTTGAACCACAGGGAGAGGCTGAACAGCACAAGTGCTATTTTTCCCTGGAACATTAGAGGCTGAGGGGTGACTCTATAGAGGTTTACAAAATCATGAGGGGCATGGATAGGGTGAATAGACAAGGTCTTTTCCCCTATTGTTGGGGGAGTCCAAAACTAGAGGGCATTGGTTGAAGATGAAAGTGGAAAAGATTTAGAAGGGACCTAAAGGGTAACTTTTTCATGCAGAAGGTGGTGCGTGTATGGAATGAGCTGCCAGAGGAAGTGGTAGATGCTGGTACAATTACAATATTTAAAAGGCATCTGGATGGATACATGAATAGGAAGGATTTGGAGGGATATGGACCAAGTGCTGGCAAATGGGACTCGATTTATGTAAGATATCTGGTCAGCATGGATGAGTTGGACCGAAAGGTCTGTCTCCTCTCTATGACTGTCTGACACTGGAACCAATTTCCTCTCCACCCTCTCCGTCAAAGCACTGACATCCTTACTAAAATGCAGTATCCAGATTTGGACAGAATATCTGAGATGAGACCTATGTTATTTTTAATTTTGGATATTGGCTTAAGATTGTCTAAATTGACCATTCATTTGTGTCAACACATGAGACCATTCTGGTTCTCTCTGGCGGTCTTGGAAGATCCCATGGCATTATTGGGATAAGAGCTACAGGCTCTATCTGTTGTGCGTTGTCCAATATTTATCCCTCAACCAGAATCGCTGAAATAAAAATGCTCTGGTCATCTTGCTGTGTACACATGGCAGCCCCTTTCCTGTGCTGCATCAGGGGAGGCGATGGTCTAGTGGTATTATCGCTGAACTGTTAATCCAGAGATCCAGGTAATGTTCTGGGGCCCAGGTTCAAATCCTGCCATAGCAGATGGTAGAATTTGAACTCAATAAATGTCTATGATCTGCAGTTAATGAAGGCTGTTGTCAATTACCACAAAAGTCCATCTGGTTTGCTCATATCCTTTAGGGAAGGAAGCTGTCACCCTTACCTGGCCTACATGTGACTCCAGATCCACAGCAATGTGGTTGCCCTCTGGGCAATTAGGGATGGACAATAAATGCTGCCCCAGCCAGTGACGCCCACCCCCCACCCCCCCCCCACCTTGAATGAATAAGAAGAAACATGAGCATATTTCAAAAAGTGCTTTACCTTTCGGAGGTGTTGATGCTGCAGTGATAACATCAAAGTTCCCTCATAAATATTCTTGCCAAAGCGACTTCCGAAACCGGATGTCGAAGTGTTGGCATGTGTGGGACCTCCGTGCGGTGTGCTTTCAAATCCTCCGCCCGCGGCTGTCGGAATTTGAATCCCACTAATAAATCTGAAATGGGAAGCTGGCCTCGGTGAAGGTGACCACAGGCTACAATCACATGCCTCTGCCAGGTACGTGATTGGCGGGTGGGACTAGAAAACAACAATGGATGCCCCAACCCACTACCTGCCCACCCTCGGGCTCGAAGCCCACAATACAGAGGGTTTCGGATTTCGGGTAAGTGGATAAATAGTTGGGGTTGCTGTGGGCAGCCTGCTTTTCAAACATAGGTTTTTACAAGCCTGTCAAGAAAGCAGGAGTACTTCATTCCGGGATGCTGTTTTGTGTATCCCTGAAGATAGTAGCAATTGCTCTTGCCCCCACTTCCTTCCTAATGACCCGCTCTGCACCGCTCCAACCCACAACTCTTGTTGCCCCACTCCCTAAGTTTGCCCCATGCTCCCACCTCGCCCTGCCATGCTATCCTGGAGTTTGCATTGCCCCAGAGTCTGTGATGTCCCCTTCATGGGTCTGGCTGCAGTAGCCTACATGAGCTGGAGTTGCTGGCCTGTGAATCTGCCCTTGTCATCTGCCGTGTTATTGCTGCCAGGCTTCTGTCACACTTTTCAGTCAGGAAGGGGAGCAGTCCACCCCCACCAATGCTATCCACCCCCATGAAACTACCAGCAATTTGCATCAGAACCCACCTGGTTCACCGATACAGGACATTGGTGAAGTCACATTTGGAATGCTGAGTTCAGTTCTGGTCCCCCTGCTACAGGAAAGATGCTGTGAAACTTGAAAGGGTTCAGGAAAGATTGTTAGCAGGGTTAGAGGGTTAGAACTATAGAGAGACTGAATAGGCTGGGGCTATTTTCCCTGGTGCATTGAGGGGGTGACCTTACAGAGATTTATAAAATCATGAGGGTGAATAGTCAAGATCCTTTTCCTAGAATAGGGGAGTCCAAAACTACAAAATCTGGTTGGCATGGATGAGTTGGACTGAAGAGTCTGTTTCCATCCCCATGACCACATGACTCTAATGCCCTTTAGAGAGGACAAACTGCTGTCTTTACCCAGTATGGCATGCATGCAACTCCAGACCCATTTCCAACGTGGCTGACCCTTAACTACCCTCTGAAATGGCCCAGCAAATTAGGGGCGGGAAATAAATGATACCAGCAGCACCATCAGATGAACAGTTTGTTTAAAAACCAAATGTAAAGGGTCTTAAGATATGGGCGGTAATGGAAATTGCCTTTTTTTTTGTTTGCTTTGTTTTTCTTTTTATTCCCCAGACCAAGAGGACTTTTTCCCACAGTAATACTCTGGACGTGGCCAGCCGGCTCAAAGTCAGTCCTCAACTGAGGAGATTAGGGATTCGCTTTATAAATGTGACACAGCGAACCTTTTATTAACTGGCATCTATGAGACCAGGAGTGCCATCAAATATCAGTCATTCTGCTATAAAGTGCATTTCATTAACGCAAATTCACTGCAGTGCGATTGACGAATTAGGGATGGTGTTTCTACCACGTGAGCTTTTAACACGTTACATAATTACATCGCCAACACTTTAAGCGCTGTCTCTAAAGTACCATTTTTTCATAACACACGTTTGCACAAGAACGCAACTATCGCATTATAGAAGAACTGACTGTCTACCGGACAATCAAAAGGCCTACATAATGAATGTAAAAATACACACTGAGAGACAGAATCATAATCTGGGGAGTATGCACGTCACTTAAATAATAATGCAACGTTTCCATAAATAAAGCTTACCAACAGAGAGCCTTTTCAGTCGCATCCTCAACTGACTATTCGGACATGGTGGTGGCTCACAATAATACAGTAAACTTCATGGTATTTGAGGTACATATATTTTGCAGGCTTCTCAAGTGTTGGTTCATAAAGTGCCAGTTAAAACAAAGTTTGCTGTATTTTTCTGTCATGAAGGGAAGACAATGTCCTAGTTGTAATCGCAGGTGCTTGCTCAAATGATGTTATTTTGAATAATGTTGTTGAACTGTGTGTTGCAGACCCTCTGTACAATATGTGCGACCTGCCAGAGGAGGTCTGGGATGGAAGAGAGAATGACATTATTTATGCTGAGCTGGTTCCTGGTTCCATAGTGTGGGCAAAGCAGTTTGGGTACCCGTGGTGAGCTCATCAATATTTCTTTACAGTGAGCACAACCGTTCCTGTTTCTTTTTATACGCCACCATTCATTTTTGCCGCCCACCTCCTGCGGGTTTTAAGATACAGCGAAACACGGAATCGTACATCACAGAAGGAGGCTATTTGGCCTGTCGTACCACTGCTGTGGTTTGAAGGTGCTATCCTATTAGTCCGACACACCAGCTCTTTTCACTGTATCCCTGGAATTTTCTCTCCTGCAATTTCTATCCAATTTGGGGAGAGGGGTTGCAGGCTCCTGCTGATCCTGCTTCTATCACCTTTCAGGTGATGTGTTCCTGCGTAGAATAACGCTACTTAAAAAATGTTTTTCTCATCTCAAATGGTCGAAGATCGTAATAAATAGGAACATGAGTCGGACATTGAGCCTCTCATGCCTGTCCCGCCGATCAATTACATTAAGTCTGATCTATCCCCCCTCACCCCTTCTTTTGTGTCAGCTCCTCAAAGCTCTAAACTCCCAGATATTCCTTAATCTTAATTTTATCTGCCTCCTTTTAAAGTACTTCCAATTACTCGTATTACTCTAGCCTCCACAACTCTCTGGGCTAGAGAATGCCAGGCATTCACTAATTCTCTGAGGGAAGAAATTCCTTCTCATGTCAGTTTCAAATGAGTTTGAGACCCCCTCACTAATGGAAATATTTTCCTTACATCTCTGCACTGTCAGGCCCCCTCGGAATCAGGTATATTTCAATAAGATCACCCTGCCCCAACTCCATTCTTCCAATGAATAAAGGCCTGACATGTTCAGCCATTCTTGATAAGTGAACCCCTTGAGCCTAGTAATTGGCCGAGTGTTTCTCTTTCAAAGTGTCTGTAATGCTATTATATCCTTGCTCACATACAGGATCCAAAACTGTATATAATACTCCAGCTGCGACCTCACCTCCCCCCCCCCACTTTGTAAAGTTTCAAGAAGACTTCCCCATTTTTAAACTCCAAGCCCGAATTGATAAATTAAATTGCTTTCTCAAATACTTGCTTCACCTGCATGCTAACGTTTTGAGTATGATGCACCCAGATCCCCCTGCATTTTCTTTTGAGCACTCTCTCCATTTTCATCAGCCTTTGTATTCTTCCTGCTAAGGTAGTGAACTCACACTTTCTCGCATTAAACCCCACCTGCCAGGTTCTTTCCCACTCACTCAGCCCATCTAGAACCTTTTCAGATTCCCATGCCTTCATCACGACATGCCCTCCCACCTAGTTTTGTGTCATCAGCAAATGTCCCCTTGGTTGCCAACCCACTCAGCCACTTATTTGTTATTATCCTCTGTGAAAACCCTTCATGTTTTCATTTACTGCACCCTTTGGCTTGCCTTAGTCAGTGGAATTATTAGTCAGAAGGCTGTACATTCTAGACCCACACCAGAATCAAGCTGCTAAAGATCCTGTATTTCCACCTCTGTAGTATCGTCTGACTCATCTGCTGCTGAAACTCTCGTCCATGCCTTTGTCACTCCTGGACTTGACCACCCCAACACAGTCCTTCCGCTTTCTTCCCTCCTGGAATTCAAGATCATCCAAGATAATGCTGCCCTTTTCCTTATTCGCACCAAGGCTAATTTCCCCTATCATCTCTATGGTGACTGGCATTTAATTGGACCCTGGTTGAGCAATGTCTCGATTTCTAAAACCTTATTTTTAGCTATGCCCTGGCCTTGCCTGCCCCCAATCCCTATAATCTCCTCCAGTCCCACAACCCAGCGTAATCATCGACACTGGTCTAGTTTCCTGCGAGTGCTCCGGTTTACTCCCACAGTCCATTTATGTGCGGGTTAGGGTGGATTAGCCACTCGAAATTGCCCCATAGTGTCAGGGATATGCAGGCTAGGTGGCTTGGCCATTGGAAATACGGGATTAGATTCCCTACTGTGTAGAAACAGCCCCTTTGGCCCAACAAGTCCAAACTGACCCTCCGAAGAGTAACCCACCCAGGCCCATTTCCCTCTGACTAATGCACCTAACACTATGGGCAATTTAGCATGGCCAATTCACCCCAACCTGCACATCTTTGGACTGTGGGTGGAAATTCCACAAAGATAGTTGCCCGAGGCAGGAATCGAACCTGGGTCCCTGGTGCTGTGAGGCAACAGTGCTAACCACTGAGCCACCATGCCATTGTGCCACCCACCGATTACAGGGATAGGGTAGGGGGGTGAGTCTAGGTGGGATGCTCTTCGAAGGGTCGTTGTGGACTTGATGGGCCGAATAGCCTGCTTCCACAATGTAGACATTCTATGATTCTAACTTGGTTCTCTTTAATGTCCATGATTTTAATCGCTCTAGTGTTGGAGGTCATTGCCTTTAACTGTCTGGGCTGCAAGCTCAGGAATTGATCTCCCAACTTCATTTTCCTGCTTTTAAGAAGTTCCTTAAAACCTCCACCATTAACCAAACCTTTGGTCACCGCAACTGGTAAGGCTTGACACCAAACTTTGCTCATTACTTTACTTACTGATGTTGTTCAGCTCTGAAAGAGATCTCCACGTGATGCATGCTACAAGAGGTTAAAGTGAGGTCTTCCTGTTCCGGTTGCAGAGCTGGAATATAGATTCTGTGTCACAGTTAAAAGAAGCACATAGAGAGCCCAATTCCCCCACCTCCTCCCCCAAAATTAAAACAATACACCATCCTTGTGGAATCTTGTGTGCTAAACAGTTGACACATCTGCTTGAATAACAGCACGCTGCACAGCTGACCGGTCTATTGTTTGTGAAATCCTTTGGGATTTATGTGAGAGGCAATTAGCTTTGTACATGGCACCAAAATATTGGCTGTTCCTTCCCTTTCTAACCAGCTTACTGGCTTGAAAGAGAGGTGCCTGACCTGCTCATGTGACCCATTTGAATGCTAGTGGGTTTATGCAGGAGGTCTGAGGGAGGCTACTCCTTGAAGTGTTAGTTTTGATTCCTCCTAACAGGTCCCGTTTGTGCTGGTGCACATTTCGGACAATTTCTGCCGGTGATAATTTAAATCCTATTCTCTGATTCTTCTGCTCCCCCTTGACTTTTAACCCTATGTAGGTCCATACAGCGCAGAAAAGATCCTTTGGCCCCTTGAACCTGCACCAACATTAACTACCACAGATCCCAATTTCCTGCACTTGTTCTATATCCTTGAATGTTACAATATTTGAAGTAGTTGTTCAAAAATTTTTTAAAGATTGTAAGGTTTCCAGCCTCCACTATCTTCCCAGGCAGTTCATTCCAGATTCCAACTAACTGCTGAGTGAAAATATTTTTCCCAAATACCCTCTAAACCTCCTGCCCCTTACCCTAAAACAATGTCCTTTTGGGATTGACCCCTCAACAAAGGGGAACAGCTGCTCTCCATTCACCCTATCTATACCGCTCTTAATCTTATACACCTCAATCGTGCCCCCACCTCCCCCCCAGCCTTCTGTGCTCTAATGAAAACAATCCAAGCCTATCTAGCTCAATTGCTCCATCTCAGGCAACATCCTGGTGAACCTTCCCTATACCCCTTCTAGTGCTATCACATCCTTCCTGTAGTGAGGCAACCAGAAATGGACACAGCACTCCAGCTGTGACCTGAAGATAGTGAGAAATGCAGATGCTGGAAAGTCAGAGTTGATCAAGTGCGGAGCAGGTCAAGCTCAGAGGAACAGAGGGATCTTGAGGTAATTATTCATGGATCCCTGAAGTCGGCAAAGCACGTTAATGGGTTAGTTAAGAAAGCACATGGGGGACACTTGCAGTGTCGTGGCATCGGGTATAAGAGCAATGAGGTAATAACGCTGGAATGTACGTAGTGTTGGAGAAAGTGAGGACTTCAGATGCTGGAGATCAGAGTCGAGAGTGTGGAGCTGGAAAAGCACAGCAGGACAGGCAGCATCCGGGCAGCAGGAGAGTCGACGTTTCAAATTGGGACCCTTCATCGTGAGTCCTGATGAAGGGTCCTGATCCAAAACGCCAACTGTCCTCTCCTCTGATGCTGCCTGATCTGCTGTACCTTTTTCAGCTCCACACTTTATCGACTCCAGCTGCGGCCTGACCAACGCTGTGTGTTCCTGATGAAGGGCTTTTGCCGAAATGTTGATTCTCCTTCTCCTGATGCTGCCTGACCTGCTTTTCCAGCTCCACACTCTCGACTCTGATCTCCAGCATCTGCAGTACTCACTTCCTCCAACACTCTGTACACTCCAACATTACCTCCTTGCCCTTATACCCTGTGCTAGGACTGATGAAAGCAAGTGTCCCCTGTAGGCTTTCTTAACTAACCCATTAACGTGCTTTGCAGATTTCAGAGATCTGTGAACAATTACCTCAAGATCCCTCTGTTCCTCTGAGCTACCCAGTGTCCTGCCATGCGTTAAATACTTCCTTAACTTGTGTCTTCATCCAGAGTCTATCGCCCCTCATATATTAGAGTTAAATACTGTTTGTCACTGGTCCACCCCTCTGACAACCCATCTATATCTTCCTACAACCCTCTTCTTCGATCTTAACTACTCTAACAATCTTGATGTTGTTTGTAAAGTTTTGTAGCACTCCTCCCATATTTTCATCTGTATCATTTATATATATATAGTAAACAATAAGGGTCCCAGTACTGATCCCTTTGGTACACCGCTGAACACCAGCATCCCGTCACTCAAGCAGCTTTCAACCACTACCCTTTGTAACAAGCCAGTTTCTGATCCATCTCGCCAACTTTTCTTCAATTCCATGTATTTCTCAATCAGTCTCCCATGTGGGATCTTGTCAAAAGCTTTGCTAAAATCCATATAAACTATATCAACTGAACTTCTATTATCCGCACACCTGATCACATTTTCAAAGCATTCTGACAAATTTGTTAAGCATGCCCCCCCCCCCCCACCCTGACAAAACTGTGCTGATTATCCCAAATTAACCCATGCCTTTCCAAATGGGTATTAATTCGCTCCTTCAAAAATGTTCTCCAATAGTTTCCCTACCACTGCTGTGAGACTCCCTGGCCTTTAATTTCTGGGTTCATCTCTAACCGGGGCTGAAGGTAGGGACTTGGGGGTAGAATTGTGACTGTAAAGTGCTAGGCCTGTACCTGCATTAAAAATTCTGTTCTTACTGATTTCAGCTATTAGATTATTATAAATAAGTATCTTACCTAGGGTCTAATTGCTACTGTCGGGTGCATAACTGCAAATTTTTAATTATTCAGGTGGCCAGGAATGGTGGAACATGATCCGCAGACTGGGAAATACTTTATGTTCACAACCAACTCAGATCAGTTTCCGGTCAGTATGAAGCAAAAGTTTAGTACAATCTTACTCTCTAATGTAGCACTGAGTGATAGCTACCAAATGGAGTCCGTAGAGGACATAGCAGTCAAAGTGGATGAAGTTCTACCAGCAATATTCCCTCTCAGCTGCTTGGCCACTGGGAGGCATGAAGAGAGATTGCTTGCGAAACCCAGCAGGTCTGTGGGAAGAAAAACTGAACCAACATTTCTGGGTGTTAACAGCTCAGAAAAAAGTGGTATTTATGCTGGAGACGAGGTTGGTGGGTGAAGGGGAGAGATGGAGATGGAGAGGGAGCAAGGGATATGAAGGGTGTAGAGAAACAAGGAGATTATAGCAGGCCAGGAGAGAAGAAAAGCTAATTAATAATTGATAATGTGGGCTAATAGGAGAAATAGAATTAGGCTTGATTGTCACATGTATTCAAGTACCAGGATGATGTGGAGGTGTTGGACTGGGGTGGAGAAAGTCAGAAGTCACGCGACACCAGGTTATAGTCAAACAGGTTTACTTGAAGCCACAAGCTTTCGGAGCGACGCTCCTTCATCAGGTGAAGTCTGAGGTACGGGGATGCAGGAGGACAGTGAAAAGTGTACAATGTCACCATTCTTTGGCATCATCTTAGATGCAAAATCTTGGGTATAAAGTAAAGAAATAAAAGTTCAACATTACTGTCCTTCTTAAGTGGTCCCGGATCAGAGGTCTTCCACCTCAATGCTGAGATCATCACCAACATGATATAGTCAAATGGGTGAGCTGTACTGAAAGCAACTCATAAAAGGCCCAGGAGTAGGTGAGAATGGGTGACTGGGCTAAAAGCAACTTGTGTCAGAACAGGATCGGGTGTGCGGGCGGGTAAACATAAATGAAAGGATGGAATCAGGGTCGAGAGTTGTTAAACTCGATGTTGACTCCTGGGACTGCAGAGTCCTTCAAATTTGCGCTGAGGCTCGGTGGAGCACTGTAGCAGGCCTGTTGCAGAAATCTCAGTGTAGGAATGTCGAAGTGGCAGGCAGCTGGAAGCTTGGGATCATTTGTTGCTGCTGGGGAGGCCTTGCACTCATTCATCAGTCTGCTGATGCATGGTGTCCGTTTCCGGGAGCCACTGTGGTGGTCAAACCCTGGAGATCCAGGGCAGCACGGTGGCTCAGCAGTGAGCACTCCTGCCTCACAGCGTCAGGGAGCTGGGTTCGATTCCACCCTCAGGCAGACTGTCTGGGTGGAGTTTCCACATTCTCTCCCGTGTCTGCGTGGGTTTTCTCTGAGTCTATGGAGAGCTCTCACAGTCCCAAGATGAGCAGGTTAGGTGGATTGGCCATGCTACATTGCCCTATTGGGTGCAGGTGAGGTGGGTTAGCAGGGTTGCAGGGAGAGGATGTGGATGGTATGCATTGGGTGGGATGCTCTTAGGAGGGGTAAGAGGGATGGGCCAAATGGCCTGCTTCCACCCTATAGGGCTTCTGTGATCTGTGCATCAGTTAGTAAAACAATAGGGAATATTGGCTGCAGCTTCTACGTACAAAGTCAGTGGTTTGGAACTCTCTTCCACAAACAGAAGGACGCCAGATCACTTGTTAATTTTAAATCTGAAGATGGATGAATTTTTGTTAAGCAAGGCATGTCAGCAATGAAGGGTGGAACAGGCTCGAGGGGCTGAATGGACTTCTCCTGTTACACCGTTAATGCACAAAATAAGAATTTTATTGGGGGGAGAGTGGGGGGGGAGAGCAGATGTAATAAATATGTTGCTGGAAAAGTAAATTGGGGGCCCAAACTTAATCCTCTGGGAACATGGGACCACACGACGGCAGCTGGTAGAATTTAAATTCAGTTAATAAATCTGATCTCAATTAGATTAGATTCTTTACAGTGTGGAAACAGGCCCTTCAGCCCAACAAGTCCACACCGACCCTCCGAAGAGCAATCCACCCAGACCCATTCCTCTACATTTACCCCTTCACCTGACACTACAGGCAATTTAGCATGGCCAATTCACCTAATCTGCACATCTTTGGACTGTGGGAGGAAACCGGAGCAAACCCGGAGGAAACCCACGCAGACACGGGGAGAACGTGCAAACTCCACACAGACAGTTGCCTGAGGCGGGAATTGAACCTGGGTCTCTGGCTCCGTGAGGCAGCAGTGCTAACCACTGTGCCGCCCACATTATCATCAGTTGTGCATATGTTTTGAGGAAGAAATCTTCTGTTCTTGCCTGGTCTGGCCCACATATCACTCCAGACTCAATGCAATGTGGTTGACTTTTATCTGCCCTCTGAATTTACCCTAGCATGCCACTTAGTTTCAGGGCAATTAGAGATGGACAACAAACTCTGGTGTTTGACCCGCAACACCCACATAGAAACATAGAAAATAGGGATAGGAGTAGGCCATTTGGCTCTCCGAGCCTGCACGACCATTCAATGCTATCATGGCTGATCGTGCATTCTCAGTATTCCATTCCCAGTTTCTCTCCCATATCCCTTGACCCCTTTAGCCACAAGGGCCACCTCACGTTCCTCTTGAGTATATATAGAGCACTGGCCCAGACAGCTTCCTGTGGAGAGAGAATTCCACAGGTTCACAATTCTCCGAGTGAAGAAATTCTCCCTCTTCTCAGTCCTGAATGGTCTTAGACTGTGACCCCTAGTTCTGGACTTGCCCAGCATCGGGAACATGCTTCCTGCATGTAGCCTGTCCAGTTCCATCAGGATTTTATATGTTTCTATGAGATACCCCATCATTCTTCTAAATTCCAGTGAGTACAAGCCTGTATGTCATATGTCAGTCCTGCCATCCTGGGAATCAGTCTGGTGAACCTTTGCTGGACTCCTTCAATATCACACATCCTGTGAAAAAAGTAATTCTGAGCTCATGGTGTTCAGAGTGATCTATTATCATGGAGAGAGAACTGATAAACCAACAGAAACAGGGAATTTTAATAATAGGTTTGGGTTTTGTGTCAGTTCCAAGTATAACACTGCAGAGATCAGTGTCAGGCTTCAGTTACTAACAGATATTAATAATATTAATAATGCAGGTGCATTGTAGTCACATTTACGATGGGGTAGCAAATGGAGAGGAGGATAGAGAGTCTGCAGAGGGATATAGACAGGATAAATGAGTCGGCAAAATGTTGGTAAATGAGAATAATGTAGTAAAACGTGAAACTTTGGAAGGAACAACAAAAGGCAGTATATTTAAATTGAGATTATCGATAGCTTTGTGAGAGATCTGAGTGTCCTTATACATGAATCACAAAAGGTCAGGGTAGTGATTGGAACGAGGTCAGCACAGTGGACCTCATAGAATAGGAGTTCCCTGATTGGGGCAGTTACCCTGGTCCAATCAGGGAACCCTGGCTGACAGATATAAACAGGATTTTGGATTAGTGGTGCTGGAAGAGCACAGCAGTTCAGGCAGCATCCGAGGAGCAGCTGCCTACACTGCTGTGCTCTTCCAGCACCACTAATCCAAAATCTGGTTTCCAGCATCTGCAGTCATTGTTTTTACCTAGATATAAACAGGAGTAGATTTTCAGGGAAAGGTGGGCACCGCAAGGAGTGGAGTGTATTAATACTCCCTCCAACTCTATTCTGATTTAATCCCTGCCCTCACCTTCACTGTTCGATCACGCAGCATTGCCCTCTGAGAAGGGCACTGCTTGTCACTAGCCAGTCAGGTGTTTCCTTTCTTCCTGGTGGTGGAAAGTAAATAAACATTTACACATTTGTTCTTTCTCACTACAAAGGGAAAAAAAAATGAACAGGAGTGTCAGGAGTTCTGCTCACTCTAGGAGCTGGCTCTGAGGGAGCTGGGCCAGTGTCATGTTCTATGCACGTGTAAATAAAGGGTGATTTGGTGACAGGATACCAGCCGCTGGGGAGTTATTTCAGTTAGCACAGAGATATACCAAGTAACCCAGAAAGGAAAAGGAAATGTTGGCCTTTATTGCAGAGAAAGTGCTATAAAAATAAGAAAACCTTGCAGCCACTGTAGAGTAAGTTGGTGAGACCACCTTTAGAGTGTGGCATACATCTTAAGGAGGAAGATTCTTGCATTGAAGGCCCTTCGAAGATGATTCACTCAGCTGATCCCAATGATGTAAGGATTGCCTTATAAGGAAAGGTTGAACCAGTTAGTCCTACACTTACTGCAGTTTTGGAGAATAAGAGGTGATCTTATTCAAGATTTTGACAGAGTTTGAGAGGGTAAATGTTGAGAGGAAGTTTCGCCTCATGGTGCAGTCTAAACATAGCTTAAATAAGGGGTCTCCAGTTTAAGATGGATATGTGGAAGATTTTTATTTTCTCTGAGAGTTGCTAGTCTTTGGAATATCCCTCTCCAGACAACTTATGAGGCTGAATCATTCAAAGGTCCCCAGTTCAGTTTTATCCACTGGCCAGTAGAGGATCATGGGGAACAGGCAGGAAAGTGGTGTTAAGGCTACAGTCAGATTAGCAATGATCTTGTTCAACCTTGGAATGATTCAGGGAGCTGTGTTGCCCACTCCTTCTGTTTCTTATAATCTTCATTCACAGTTCAATTCTCAGTTTGTGCTGAGTTCTGTGAATGCAGGGGTCCCCACATCTTATTTCCCTTGAAAGGGAGGAAGTTTTGACAACTGTGTGGGTTGCAAGGCTAAAGTTCCAAGAGTCGAGAGTGTGGCGCTGGAAAAGCACGGCAGGTCAGGCAGCATCCAAGGAGCAGGAGAATCAACGTTTCGGGCACAAGCCCTTCATCAGGAAAGGTCGATTCTCCTGCTCCTCGGTTGCTGTGCTTTTCCAGCACCACGCTCTCAACTCTGATCTCTAGCATCTGCAGTCCTCACTTCCTCCTTCTTAAAATTCCAAGAGTATTGGGACGCAACAAATTAATGATACAAAACAGCACTCTCACTGAGCCAAAAATATCCTGAGGTGCTACCTGGGAGCACTGCCAAGTTAAACTCAGCACCGAGCAAGGTGGTAAGGAAGTGGCCAGAGAGGAGTTAGACTTTACGGAGCAAAGTGGACGAGAGGGAGTCAGAGGTTCGGAGGCTCACAGAGGAAATTCTAGAGTTGAGATCCCAGATCCCACAGCAACATGGCAGCTCAGTGGTTAGTGCTACTGCCTCACAGCTCCAGGGACCCAGGTTTAATTCCATCCTCAGGCGACTGTGTGTGTGGAGTTTGAACATCCTCCCCATGTCTGTGTGGGTTTCCTCCGGGTGCTCCCGTTTCCTCCCACAGTCCAAGGGTGTGCAGGTCAGGGTGGATTGGCCACACTAAATTGTGCGTAGTGCACAGGGATGTGCAGGCTAGGTGGGTTAACCATGCGAAATGCAGGGTTACAGGGATAGGGTAGGTGGGTGGGTCTGGGTAGGATGCTCTTAGGAGGGTCAGTGTGGACTCTAGGGGCTGAATGGCCTGCTTCCACCGCGGAGGGATTCTGTGATTCTTTGAAAAGCTGAAGGCAAGGTCAACAGTGAGATTGGTGAAATGCTCAGTTGGCTAGAAGAGAAGGAATGCAGAGACTTCAGCCTGTTGTAGGACTCGAAAAGACGATAGATATAGAGAAGCAGGGAGGGATTTGGAAACAAGGGTGAAAATTTTAAAATACAGACTGCTCTTAACTGAGGTGGCGAGTGGAGGTCTGAAGGTACTGGGGTGATGGCGGAATGCGAGGACATGTGCTACAGTCCTCAGAACCACTGAGTGTGGCTCAGTGTCAACTTTTAGTCTGATATCATTTCTGTGATTTGCATCAGAATGTTCTATTACGTTAAAGGCACTATATAAAAGCAAGTTCCCTTGCCCACCGACACACAGTAGCTGCAGTGTGTACCATCTGCAAGATGCGCTGCAGCAATTCGCCAAGCCTGGTTCGACAGCAATTTTCAAACCCACGACCTGCACTGTCCAGAAGGACAAGGGCAACATATACATGGGAACACCAGCCCTGCACGTTCACCATCCTGACTTGGAAATATATCGTTATTTCTTCAGTGTCGCTAGGTCAAAATCCTGGAGATCTATCCCAAACAGCATTGCGGGGGTATCCCTGCACCATATGGATGCGGTTATTCATAAAAGCAGTTACCACCCCCTTCTCAAGGGTGGGTAACAAATACCGGCTAAACTGGCGATGCCTACCCCCCGAATCAATTTTTTAAAAAGCTGTCAGATGCTGTGGTGCCAAATTTGCAACCAAACACTGCGCATTTTCCTACAGTACCCATAGGGTACTGATTGTAAGCAGGAATTGAACTTAGTCATCATTGTACTGTCCTACCACTGGTCTGTTATCTGGGCATTCACTGACATTGAGTGTCTTTGCAAACTTTAACTCAGTGCTTCACTGAGGGGCAAGGCATGGGGTGAGGAACACGTTCGGAATCGTGTAACTGGTTGGAAGATGGTTGTTGAGGTGTATATGCTGATTGTGACACACTTCTGCACTCTGCTGCTTTTCCAGTCAAAATATAACATTACATTTTTTGACACGACCGTAAGCCATGCGTGGATCCCGGTACCGCTGATAAAGAGTTTCCAGGAGATTCCTCAAGAGAGAAACATGGCAGTAAGTAAACTTTATTAGCAGGAAATGTGATCTTCTTTTAAATTGAATAAGTGCTGTTTCCTCCGTATGAAACGTGGAGCTTGATCTTAACCACTTCTTCCTGCTATCCACCAAGTGGAGTGCAGTTAAAATGGAGACATGCCCACCATTTCCCATCCCCAATGGGGTCTCCTGTTGTTTCAGATTGTGGGTAGTGCTGCAATGTCAGAAATGCTGGCTTTCCCAATGGCCTAGTGCTGTAATCCAGCTGCCCAGGTAATGTTCGAATCCCGCCATGACAGATTTCAATAAAATCTGTCTAATGATGACTGTGAGTCCATTGTCGATTTGGTGGAAAGACCCATCTGATCCACTAATTGCCATCCTTACCTAGTCTTCCTCCATGTGACTCCAGACCCGCAGCAATGTGGTTGACTCTTAAATTAGGGATGGGCAACAAATGTTGGTCTTGCCAGCGACGCCCACATCCCATGAATAAATTATAAAAACATTAATAGAGACTTTGTATAACACAGGAGGACAATTTAATTTATTGAGTCTGTGTTGTCGACCAATCTAACTAGTCTCATTCCTATCTCACTCCTTTCCTCAAAATCCTGCAGCACTTCTCTCCTCATGTCCAATCCCTGTCCTGCTGGTTTAATGACAGCTGAAAGAGCCCAGTTTGAAGGGGAGAAGGGGTCAAGGGGACCAGGTCAGTATTGGTCCCTGAATCAATAAGGGGAGGCAATGGCCTAGCGGTATTGTAGCAAGACTGTTAATCTAGAGACCCCTGGTGATGATGTGGGGAGCTAGGATTGAATCCCGCCAGTCATCAAGATCGGTGGGTTGGTTTGCTCGTGATTGCAGAGAGTTTGTGGGGCCAGTGGTAATGTTCCTGTCTTTGGGCCTGAAGAACCAGGTTCAAATCCCACCTGCTCCAGAAGTGAGTCTCATCGATTGATTAAAAATGACTCAAAGCCAAGGCTGACACTCCAGTGAAGGCATGCTACACTGTTGTGATGTAGTGTTAGTATCCCCACAGCTGGATGGTGACCCTATAGAGGTTTATAAGATCATGAAGGGCATGGATAGGGTGAATAGCCAAGCTCTTTTGCCCAGCATAGGGGGTCCTAGGTTTAAGGGGAAATATTTAAAAGGGACCTGAGGGGCAACTTTTCCACACACAGGGTGGTGCGTGTATGGAATGAGGAAGTAGTGGAGACGGATAAAATTACCGCATTTATCTGGATGCATAAATGAGTAGGAAGGGTTTAGAGAGATATGGGCCAAGTGCTGGCAAATGGGACTAGATTTATTTAGGATATCTGGTCGGCATGGACGAGTTGGACTGAAGAGACTGTATCCGTGCTGTATGACTTTTAAGTCTCATCTGCTACAGTGGTGTGTCAAACATCTGGACATCAGGTTGATTGGGAAAAAAGGAAGCCTATAAAGGGAGAGGATGGAGAGAGAACTGTTAAGAAAGAAACGTTGTCAATTGCCGGGGGTTATCCATCTGGGTCACTAACATCCTTTAGGGAAGGAAATCTGCTTTCCTTACTTGGTCTGGCCTACACGTAAGTCCAGATCCACGGCATCGAAGTTGATTCTCAACTGCCCTCTGAGCAATTAGGGAATTAGGGACACACAATACTGGTTGGCCTAGCCTGTGACAACCACATTCTGTGAGTGCATTAAAAAAACTCACAGAATGGGGGCACAGGTTTCTCGCGCAACTGGCGATATATCTCTAGCAACCCTTTGAGACATTTCAGTGATGTGATGTTTGAATTCATTTCTGTTTCATTTGATTTCTCTTGTACGTAGAAACGTGATTTCTCAAAGAGGGTAAACTCTGCGAAGAAGATGGCTGAAGAGGCTCAGAAAGTGAAAATACAGGTGTCTCAGAGGCCCTTATTGAATCTTAGCATTAAAGCTGCCTTCTATTGCTCTTTCCGAGATATTTAAACAAGTCTTTGAACTTAAACAGCACCTCACAGACATGGAAGAAAGGAAGGACTTAAGCAAATTAAGGGAGTGAGCCTTAAAGCAAAGCACAGTGGGGACTGGAAGCCCAAAATAAAAATAGCATGTGCTGGAGAATCTGCAGCATCTGCAGGGAAAGGAACAGAGTTAATGTTTCCAGTGGAATATAACTCTCCATTGGAACACCTTCCATCCCTGCCAAGTTTGTGTCTCCTAGAAATGTGGGCAGAGGTGATTCAGGCCTCCCTCCTCCCTACACAGTCTGGGGCAGCATTGGAGCAGTGCAGTGGCCCACCCACCTGGATAGAACGCACCCCCCTCCTCCCGGGTTGTCTGGTTCATTGGCCCAGCTCTCTACCTTGTTCTTATGCTGCCTCAGCTTCAGTCTCCTCATCTACCCTCCATGACTTCTCATACTGCCCTTGTCCCATGATAACACCATGCATACCCCATCAGGACAGAACCCTGAGATCAATCCCTGGAGTAAAAGTGAGCATCTAACAGTGATATCTGAATTATCAAACCATTTAACACTTAACCGAGCATTTCTTCCCGCTCACTTCTCTCAAGGCTCCTTAACCTAATGGCCTAGCAGTATAATCAGTAGAATATTAATCCAGAGACTCAGCTGATTGCCCTGAAGACCCGGGTTCAAATCCCACCACGGCAGATGATGGAACGTGAATTCAATAAAAAATCTGGTCTCATGATGATCATGAAACCATTGGGGAAAACGCCATCTAGTTCCCTAATGTCCTTTAGGGAAGGAATTCTGCCATCTTTACCTGGTCGAACCTATGTGTGACTCCAGACCCTCAACAAGGTGGTTGACTGTTAACTACCCTCTGGGGAAATTAGGGATGGCCATCGAATGCTGGCCTAGCCAGACACGCTCATGTGTGAATAAAGCAACCCTAACCTGGCAAGTTTCTCCAATCCAACCAAAATGTGATGGAACATGAAATACAAATGTCCCCTAGACTTGTTAATGGTGACCTTGATATCATGGGCGCTGTGTGTGCGCTTCCAACACAAACTTAACCTATCCCATGGCAAGTTTGCATGGGCTCTCTTTGGAAAAGATCCTGTTTACAACTACGTGTGTGCATGTGTGTTTGTGTGGGCGTGTGTGTATATGTGTGTTGGCGTGTTCGCGCGCATGTGTGTGTATGTGAATATGCGCGCGTGTGTGTGTGTGTATGTGTGTCACTAATGCGCTAAAGTGTTATTTCGCCTTTCTGAAATACTTTATTTGCAGGACCGAATATCCCAGTTTGGCTTTATTGTCAGATATAAGGGAATTGAAGGTGCCAAACTGTCTGAAGATAGTTCCAGTCAGGAATCGCTGGGTAATTAATTTCTGTATCCTATTGGACTGGTTTGTAATTTCTCCAATGCTTTAGAACAACTAGAAGGTGATATTTTCTTTGAGTTCTTTACAAAACCAGTTAGAATCATAGAGATGTACAGCATGCAAACAGACCCTTCGGTCTGACTTGTCCATGCCGACCAGATATCCCAACCTAATCTAATCCCATTTACCAGCACTTGGTCCATATCCCTCCAACCCTTCTGATTCATATACCTTTCCCGATGCCTTTTAAATGCTGCAATTGTACCAGCCTCCACCATCTCCTCTGGCAGCTCATTCCATACACGTAGCACCCTCTGTGTGGAAAAGTTGCCCCTTCGGTCTTTTTTTATATCTTTCCCCTCCCCATATCCTTTGATCCATTTAGCCCCAAGAGCGATGTCTAACTTCTTCAATGATTCAGCCTTGACTGCTTTCTGTGACCACAAATTCCACAGGCTTACCACTCTCCACGGGTGAAGAAATTTCTACTCATTTCAGTCCTAAATGGTTTAACCCCGGTTCTGAACTCTTCCCGTCTTTGGGAACATCCTTGCTGCATTTACCCTGTTGGAAACAGACCCTTCGTCCCAATGTGTCTATGCTGACCGGGTTTCCTGCTGGAATTTTATGAGTTTCATTGAGATCTGCCCTTATTCTTCTCAGCTGAAGCCCAGCTGGAGATTGATCCTCAGGTCTTTTTTAGAACGTACCGCTGTGATACCAGCGGCCGTTGCGCCCTCCGAAGTGTCTGTTCTGAAAGCTTTGAAGTTATTACTTTTGTTCCACAGAGGATCCCTGCATTGTGAAGGATGCAAAAAGACCAGCATCCAGGTACAAAGAAGAGACGAGGAGCAAGGTGGGTCTCAGTAAAGTGTTCAGCCCAAGCAGTCCCCAAGTTATGAAGTGATAGAGATGTACAGCACGGAAACAGACCCTTTGGTCCAACCCGTCCATGCCGACCAGATATCCCAACCCAATCTAGTCCCACCTGCCAGCACCCGGCCCATATCCCTCCAAACCCTTCCTATTCATAAACCCATCCAGATGCCTTTTAAATGCTGTAATTGTACCAGCCTCCACCACTTCCTCTGGCAGCTCATTCCATACCCTTACCACCCTCTATGTGAAAAAGTTGCCCCTCAAGTCTCTTTTATATCTTTCCCCTCTCACCCTAACCCTACGCTCTTTAGTTCTGGACTCACCCACCCCAGGGAAAAGACTTTGTCTATTTATCCTATCCATGCCCTTCACGATTTTATAAACCTCTATAAGGTCACCCCTTATTTGATCTAAGGTGAAGTGACTGTAAGAGCTTCGTGCATGTTTGTGCTGGGAGGAAGAAAAGATATAGAATTTTAATTATTTTATCATACTGCAATGATCTTTGCTGGAAAGTGCATATCAGGTGTGATTGCAAGGTTCCACTTGAGTGAATACAACAACTAATTGCATTTTTGTAGCACCTCTCACCTGTCCTTCACAACAGTAGCATGAATCACACCTTGACCTCAGGACGCAAAGAGGGACATCAAGACAGATGACCAAGAGCTTGCCCAATGTTGCAGATGTTAGGGGAGGATCATAAAGAAGGAAAGAACGAGAGAGGCAGAGGCAGAGAGGTTAATGGACGGAGTTCCAGAGCTTGGGTTTTAGGCTGCTGAAGGTGTGGCCGGTAACGGGTGTGAAGCAAAGGAAATCAGAAACTCCAAGAGTTGGAGGAGTTGGGGAAATCTCAGAGCTTTGCAGGGGTGGAAAAGATGACAGAAATAGAGAGGACGCAAGTGCCTGGGGACTCTGAACGGAAAGATGAAATGTTCAAGTATCAAGGCATTACCAGACCAGGAATCAGGGTAGGTCAGCAAGCACAGTGGGGAATAAGTGCACAGGGATGTGGCGCACAGGACAAAAGAGTTGTAGTTGATATTTACGGAGGATGGTAGGTGGGAAGCTGAGTCAGGGTCCAATGGAATAGTTCATCCTGGAGACAAAGGAGAGCAACACCAGTTAATGGGTGGCATGGTGGCACAGTGGTACAGTGGTTAGCTCTGCTGCCTCACAGCGCCAGAGATCTGGGTTCAATTCCCATCTCAGGCAACTGTCTGTGGGGAGTTTGCACATTCTCCCCGTGTCTGTGTGGGTGTCCTCCGGGTGCTCCGGTTTCCTCCCACAGTCTAAAGATGTGCAGGTCAGGTGAATTGGCCATGCTAAATTGCCCGTAGTGTTAGGTGTAGGGGAATGGGTCAGTGTGGACTTGTTAGACCGAAGGGCCTATTTCCACACTGTAAGTAATGTAATATCCACACTTGAAAACAGCACAGGCGGCTATTTTGGTGTAGGCTGGTGGCACCTCTCAATCTGTACCCTGACAAGAATCAGCACCTTCAGCGGGGGAAGAACATTAGGTTCAACCTGCAGCATGTGGACAAGAAGGCAGTTCACCGCTATTTTCAAGGTCAACTAGAGGCAGGCAATAAGTGCTGACTCAGTCAGTAACACCCATGTCCCACAAGTGAATCGAAGAAAAAGGTTTTAAGGCTTTTCCATTCATGCATGAACACGGAGGAATGCGTGGGTGTGTGAACCAATCAATTGGAGGCAGTAGAGGTGAACCCAAGGACTATTCTTTGATGGAGCACCCGCTTTTGTTGTAACTCTGCTGCTGTTTCAATAATTCTTGCATTAGATATATACTGATGACCAGAGATGACGAGGACAGTGTTGAGGGAGGGGTGGGGTAAAGTCTTATTTCATGGAGGCATCGATGGATTGAAGATTAAATAATATTGGATACCTGAAAGTGAGCAACATACTGTAATTCAACAATAACAGTAATGGCTGGAAAAGCACAGCAGGTCTAGCAGCATCCGTGGAGAGAAATCAGAGTCAACTGCATTCTGAGGAAGGATCTCTGAACTCAAAAGGCTAACTCTGCTTTCGCTCCGCAGATGCTGCCAGACCTGCTGAGCTTTTCTAGCGATATCTGTTTTTGTTTCTGATTTCCAGCTTCCACAGTTCTTTTGATTTTTTTATACTGCAATTTAATCAAGGTGTTAGGATGGATTATGTACAAAATAGTTGATTCAGCTGGCTTATATGCGATGTAATTAATAACCAGCAATCAGCTACAATTTGCAATCCAGGCAAGGGTTTAGGCTTGTGAAATGCATACTGATGTTTTTAATAAATAACTGATATGTTAATTTTCATGTAGGAGGAGGGTCCTACTGTTTACACTGATATAAATGTGAGTGGAACTCCTTCCGGCTGAGGGATTGGAATGGGAGTTAAGATAGAAAGATAGATAGATTTTTGAACAGTAAAGCGATTAAGGGTCAGTGTGAGGTAAGTGGAGCTGAGTCCACAAAAAGATCAGCCATGATCTTATTGAATGGCAGAGCAGGCTTGATGAGCCAGATGGCCTACTCCTGCTCCTATTCCTTATGTTCTTACATTCTAAGATCCAAGTGGCACACATACCACATAGTGGCGAGGATTAAACAAGCATGGAGAATATGTTGGAACTGTACGGAACTTTGGTTAGGCCACAGCTAGAGTACTATGTGCAGTTCTGGTCCCCACACAATAGGAAGGATGGGATTGCACTGGAGGGGGTGCAGAGGATGTTGCCTGGGCTGGGGCAGCTTTAGCTACGAGGGGATGCTGATAAGCTTGGGTTGTTTCTTTAGAGCAGAAGTGGCTGAGAGGCGACTGGATAGAGGTGTATAAGATCATGAGGAGCATGAACAGGGGGAGTGGGAAGCAGCAGTTCCCTATAGTTGAAAGCTCAATAACAAGTGAGCATAATTTTAACATTAAAGGGTTTGAAGTTTAGACAGGATTTGAGGAAAGAGAGTTCACCCAGAAGCTGGTGGGAATCTGGAATGGGTAATTGAGGCAGGAAACCTCGTAACCTTTCAAAACTCATTAACTCACTGAGGGAGATGGAACAATCCAATCCAAAGGTACTTCATTGTCTGAAGGTCTTTGAGTCACTTTGACAATGGGAGAGGGTGCTGTATAAATATTAGGTATTTCTTTAAATAATCTTGCAGAATTATTATGCATCAAATGCGTGCAGAAACCTGGCACAGTGTCCATGCTGCCAATTAAGGGGCACGGTGCAGCTCCCCAAGATGGGAGGACAACAGGATATGTAAGCTGTCCATTAATGGGCAGACCTGTGTAAAATCCTACCAGCTCATGGGATGGGATGCTCTTTGGAAGGTTGGCCTGGACTCAATGGGCCGATTGGCCTGCTTCCACTCCATAGTTATTCTTTCAGTTTATATGCATTTGGTATTGGAGAACATCCAATGCTTGTGGAGTTGTACCCCAGCATGGCTCAGCACTTTTGCAACAAGGTAATTAAAAGCTGCACGGGAAGAAAGATGCAAATGTAATCTGCCACCAACATCAGAGTTTGTATTTGTTTGTATTGATAAAATTAAATTCTGCTCCATCTCGAGTTACCTGACTGAAGGCAGCTCCTCGCAATTATCCACTGAACCACAGCGAAGTGCGGCGCCCTATTTTCCAAGAGGACAAAATGAAGCTGAGAGTCCGATGCAATGGGAAGAATGGTGATCTGGAATTCCGGATGGCGGACGTTAAGCAAAATCTACTCATCACAGCTCAAACATTTCAGAAGTAATCCTCAATCTGCCAGGCGAGATCGCGGCTCTTCAAGGGCCACTGAACCGTTGACCGTGGATCATCCTAAAAGGTTACAAAGATGTCAAGGTTTTAGAAGTCCTGAAGAAGGGTTACACCCAAAACCGTTGACTTCTCCACCTCCTGATGCTGCCTGGCCTGCTGTGTTCTTCCAGCCTCCCTTTTATCTATAAAGAATTTGGATGTCATCCTGTGAGCATCGTCTCGAAGTAGATGCAGCATCAGCTGAGGGGAGTTCCAGCTACCCTCAAATCCAGCCTGAAAGACAGGATTAGAGGGACTGAAATAACCAGGAGAACTGGGAGCGCGCATAGATCCAAAAGTTGGAATAAAGATTTGAAGATGTCTCGTTATCCCGTAGAACACGTTTAGCCACAACTTGCTAAGTCCAAGGTCTATACCACCCTTGGCCATAGAGGATGGATTGTGGCAACTGAAGATGGATGAAAGCAGCACTATCTACATCCTGGATTCCATTCGGGGGATACAGATGGTTGCAAATGCTGTTCAGCATTTCCACTGCTGCAGAGTAGTAGCAATGTAGACAGCGTGATGTATTCAATGAACCTCCTGGAATGGGCAGCAAGGTGGCTTAGTGGTTAGCACTATTGCCTTGCAGCATCAGGGACCCGGTTTCAATTCCCAACCTTGGGCAACCGACTCTGTGGAGTTTGCACACTCTCCCCGTGTCCGCGTAGGTTTCCTCTAAGTGCTCCCGCAGGTGGATTGTCCAGGCTAAATTGCCCATAGTGTCGAGGGGTGTACAGGCTAGGTGGGTTAGCCATGGGAAATGCAAGGGTTACAGGGATGGGGTGGAACTGAGTGGGTATGGCCTGCTGTAGGTGTTCTATTTTTTTAAAACAGTCTGCAAGTCTACAGATTTGGGGAATCCGTGGAAGACACCATCACAGACCGCAATCAGAGTCTAGTGTAACTGCTGAGAGAGATTGCCAAATGAGCCTGAACCTGAATAGAGTAGATACAACCAAAGATGTCAAGTGGTGTTTGAAGTTCTTAAGACCCACCTCAGCAAACTGGGACACATAAATAGCAAGTGTTACAGCACACCAAAACTTCACTGGAGGAGCACTTATCTGTAAGCGTGGGCATACAGATCACAGGGTGCTGGGACAGAGCGAGGTGTACAGCTTACAGCTGTGCAGGAGGTGCAAGAAGCAGGATCAACATTATTTGAAGTTAGAGAGGTCCATTCGTCAGTAAAATAACGGCAGGGAAGAAGCTGTTCTTGAAACTGTTTGTGTGTGTGTGTGTGTGTGTGAGAAGAGGTTGTAGGGGAACATTACCACAGTGGGAGGGGTCTTTGGTGATGTTAGCAGCCTTTCCGTGGCAATGAGAAGTGTAAATGGAGTCCATGGATGGATGGTTGACTTTCATGATGATCTGGGCTGTAGTTTCTACAATCCTGGACAGAGCAGTTGCCGTACGAGGGGCTGTTAATAACCCGGACAGTATTTCTATGGTGCGTCTGTAAAAGTTGGTGAGGGTCCTTATGAACATGCTAAATTTCCTAAGCCGCTTGAGAAAGAAGAGGCATTGTTGTGCCTTTTTGACTGTTACATCTC